>NC_079220.1:2557722-2647722 GCF_029633865.1 Lampris incognitus
ATGCATACTGAGTCTAACTCGCCTTGCGTCTTTCCGCTTGCAGCAGATCTGGAGCCAGCAGCCTCGTCATGGTGACTTGTCTTGTCTGTTGGTCTGTTGTCCACGCGTCTCAGCCATTCTCCGGCTGTTTTGCTGTAGAAAAGTGTTTGTCAATCGATGATTTTCGTTGCACATGGTGCAAAACAGTCCCCTCCCCCCTTTCGTGCAGAACATCAGGGAGTTGGCCCCCTGCACGGTCTTTGGCAGTATTTTGTGTCGGTAAAAGTGAGATGCTCGTGGTGCACACGTTCGCGTCTTCACAACCGGAAACAAGGAAGTGAGTTTGGTGCCGCTGGCTCAGCGGTTTGCACGGGGGACTGCTATGACTCGCGGGAAACTGCGATGATTGGTCAAATTTGCGGTGATTGGACAAAATTGCGAGGTCGCGCAGAATTCGCGGGGATTGGCTGAATTCGCCTTAATTGTTTCGATCGCGACGTCCTGGAGGCCCTGTTTGGCGCCATTCAGTTTTATTCCACATACAAAGCTCCGATATGTTTGGATATTGTGGTCACATTTTAACTTGAATTTAAGGTATTAAAAGGTTACTAATGCTGTCAGATCTCGTGCTACCTTGCCGGCAGGGTCATCCAGAGCTCAGCGGCCTTCCTCACCCTCCTCCTTGTCCTCCTCCTCGTCCTCCTCCTCACAGCTGCCCCGCCGAGCCGCTCCTCCACTTATAGCGTTGATCACAGCAGAGTACATTATGAAGTCCTGTGTTAAGGTGTGTGTGTGTGTGTGTGTGTGTGTGTGTGTGTGTGTGTGTGTGTCCGTCTCTCTGTATAGAGGGCCATGCAGGCTGGAATATGGCTGAATGTGGCTCAGGGATGAAGGAGAATCATGTTTACTGAATTTATTCTGTACAGAGATACATTGTAACAGAATGTAATACACTGTAGCAGAATGTAATACACTGTAACAGAATGTAATTCACTGTAACAGAATGTAACAGCATGTAATACATTGCAGCAGAATGTAATACATTGTAACAGAATGTAATACACTGTAGCAGAATGTAATACACTGTAGCAGAATGTAATACATTGCAGCAGAATGTAATACACTGTAACAGAATGTAATTCACTGTAACAGAATGTAACAGAATGTAATACATTGCAGCAGAATGTAATACACTGTAACAGAATGTAATACACTGTAGTAGAATGTAATACACTGTAGCACAATGTAATACATTGCAGCAGAATGTAATACACTGTAACAGAATGTAATTCACTGTAACAGAATATAACAGAATGTAATACATTGCAGCAGAATGTAATACACTGTAACAGAATGTAATACACTGTAGCAGAATGTAACAGCATGTAATACATTGTAACAGAATGTAATACACTGTAGCAGAATGTAATACACTGTAGCAGAATGTAATACACTGCAGCAGAATGTAATACACTGTAACAGAATGTAATTCACTGTAACAGAATGTAACAGAATGTAATACATTGCAGCAGAATGTAATACACTGTAACAGAATGTAATACACTGTAGCAGAATGTAATACATTGTAACAGAATGTAATACACTGCAGCAGAATGTAATACACTGTAACATAATGTAATACACTGCAGCAGAATGTAATACACTGCAGCAGAATGTAATACACTGTAACAGAATGTAATACACTGTAACAGAATGTAATACATTGTAACAGAATGTAATACACTGCAGCAGAATGTAATACACTGTAACAGAATGTAATACACTGCAGCAGAATGTAATACACTGTAACAGAATGTAATACACTGTAACAGAATGTAATACACTGCAGCAGAATGTAATACACTGTAACAGAATGTAATACACTGCAGCAGAATGTAATACACTGTAACAGAATGTAATACACTGTAACAGAATGTAATACACTGTAACAGAATGTAATACACTGTAACAGAATGTAATACTCTGCAGCCGAATGTAATACACTGTAACACCATGTGGTCTCTTCTGTCTGACACGTGCAGAAGCTGTGATGGTGAGAAGAACAAAACAAAGCACTTTTAATTTAATCTATATTCTGTCTGCATTACGAGCAGGAGATCTGTGTTGACTAAAAGCCAGAAGGATCTGAACCTCTTTATGCTTCTCCAGACCCACAGGATGAACACACGATGAACCTGGAGATGAATCTGCACGGCCTGAGGTCAAAGGTGAACTGGGACCAAAAGGTTATCAGACCAAACATTCCTGTTTGTCCTCCATCAAGAGAGGGAGAGAGGGAGAGAGAGAAAAATTAAGAAGAGAGTAAGAGAGTGAGAGCAAGAAGTTGAGAGAGAGACAGAGTGCAAGAGGCAGAGACAGAGTGAGAGACAGCGAGAAAGAGAGAGACAGAGAGCGAGAAAAAGAGAGAAAGAGAGAAAGAGACAGAGACAGAGAGAGAAAGAAAGAGAGCGAGAGAGAGTGAGAGAGAGCGAGAGATAAAGTGAGAGACAGAGAGAGAGACAGAGAGAGCGAGAGAGAGCGAGAGAGAGAGAGCGAGAGAGAGACAGAGAGAGCGAGAGAGAGAGCAAGAGAGACAGAGAGAGAACGAGAGAGAGCAAGAGATAAAGTGAGAGACAGAGAGAGAGAGAGAGAGACAGAGAGAGAGCGAGAGAGAGAGAGCGAGAGAGAGACAGAGAGAGCGAGAGAGAGAGCAAGAGAGACAGAGAGAGAACGAGAGAGAGAGCGAGAGAGAGTGAGACAGAGAGAGCGAGAGAGAGCGAGAGAGAGACAGAGAGAGAGCGAGAGAGAGACAGAGAGAGAACGAGAGAGAGAGCGAGAGAGAGTGAGACAGAGAGAGCGAGAGAGAGCGAGAGAGAGACAGAGAGAGAACGAGAGAGAGTGAGAGAGAGTGAGACAGAGAGAGCGAGAGCAAGCGAGAGAGAGACAGAGAGAGAGAGAGAGAGAGAGAGAGAGAGAGAGAGAGAGCAAGAGAGACAGAGAGAGAACGAGAGAGAGAACGAGAGAGAGAGCGAGAGAGAGAACGAGAGAGAGAGCGAGAGAGAGAGTGAGAGAGAGAGTGAGACAGAGAGAGCGAGAGAGAGACAGAGAGAGAGCGAGAGAGAGACAGAGAGAGAACGAGAGCGAGAGAGAGACAGAGAGAGAGCGAGAGAGAGAGAGAGAGTGAGACAGAGACAGAGAGCGAGAGAGAGACAGAGAGAGAGCGAGAGAGAGAGCAAGAGAGAGAGACAGAGAGAGAGCGAGAGAGAGAGAGAGCAAGAGAGACAGAGAGAGAACGAGAGAGAGAGCGAGAGAGAGAGTGAGACAGAGAGAGCGAGAGAGAGCGAGAGAGAGACAGAGAGAGAGCGAGAGAGAGACAGAGAGAGAACGAGAGAGAGTGAGACAGAGAGAGACAGAGAGAGAGTGAGAGAGAGAGCAAGAGAGAGAGAGAGAGAGTGAGACAGAGAGAGAGCGAGAGAGAGACAGAGAGAGAGCGAGAGAGAGAGCAAGAGAGAGAGTGAGACAGAGACAGAGACAGAGACAAAGAGAGTGAAGTTGGACAAAAGAAAACAAAAAGTGAAAATATAAAAGCAAATGGACCAAAACTACATAATGTAATTAATCACATGATTGCGAAATAAACTGACATCATTATTTGTGTTTGTTATTATTGATTATTGATTAGTGACCTCAGATAGGACAATTTAACCGTAAGCCAATCACATGTGGGCGGGGAAACGCTGTGGCCTTACTGGGAAACCCCCAGTTACAACTGGTCAGAAGACTGGAGCTTTAACGGCTGCCTCTCATATGAAGCTCAACTGTTACCGCTGGCCGTCAGCGTTTCCCAGAATGCTGTTGGGTTTACTACTGCCTAAATGTTGTGTCAGTACCAGTTGTGTAACTGTGTGTGTGTGTGTGTGTGAGGACAAAGGGTCATGTAGAGGATACACTCCCTCCTGTTGGTTCAAACCTGCCCCCCCAACACACATGCACACACACACACACATGCGCACGTGCACACACACACACACACACACACACACACACACACACACACACACACACACACACACACACACACACACACACGCACACACAAATAAACGACCAGTGTCATCATGCTGTGTTGGCCAGAGATAAACAAGCTATTGTGCCATGCTCTTTCATCACCCTCTGTGTGTGTGTGTGTGTGTGTGTGTGTGTGTGTGTGTGCGTGCGTGAGGACATCAGGAAGACCTAAAGTGCCTCAGCCATCCTCACTGCTGGGGCAAAAGCAAAGGCCCATCCATCAAAGATGACAACACACACACACAACACACACACACACACACACACACACACACACGAACGCACGCACAATGACATGGCAAACGGACAATGAAAAAAACAGCATTTGATCAGCAAACATAGCTGACATGAAATCAATCAGTAATTGGGCGATGGTCATGTTGCCCACACTCCAGTGTTGACCAAGAAATCAAACACGCACTAAAGACGTGTGTGTATTTGATTAAGATAACATGGCTTACAGAGAACACCAAGCAGGGCGACTGGGCAAGTCCTACCTACACCAATAGTTACCACAGTACATACTGGTACACATGGTACACACACAACAGTACCTCTAACAGTACTAACATGGTACCACAGTACATACTGGTACACATGGTACACAGACAACAGTACCTCTAACAGTACCAACATGGTACCACAGTACATACTGGTACACATGGTACACAGACAACAGTACCTCTAACAGTACCAACATGGTACCACAGTACATACTGGTACACATGGTACACACACAACAGTACCTCTAACAGTACCAACATGGTACCACAGTACATACTGGTACACATGGTACACACACAACAGTACCTCTAACAGTACCAACATGGTACCACAGTACATACTGGTACACATGGTACACAGACAACAGTACCTCTAACAGTACTAACATAGTACCACAGTACATACTGGTACACATGGTACACAGACAACAGTACCTCTAACAGTACCAACATGGTACCACAGTACATACTGGTACACATGGTACACAGACAACAGTACCTCTAACAGTACTAACATGGTACCACAGTACATACTGGTACACATGGTACACAGACAACAGTACCTCTAACAGTATCAACATGGTACCACAGTACATACTGGTACACATGGTACACAGACAACAGTACCTCTAACAGTACCAACATGGTACCACAGTACATACTGATACACATGGTACACAGACAACAGTACCTCTAACAGTACTAATATGGTACCACAGTACATACTGGTACACATGGTACACAGACAACAGTACCTCTAACAGTACTAACATGGTACCACAGTACATACTGGTACACATGGTACACAGACAACAGTACCTCTAACAGTACCAACATGGTACCACAGTACATACTGGTACACATGGTACACAGACAACAGTACCTCTAACAGTACTAACATGGTACCACAGTACATACTGGTACACATGGTACACAGACAACAGTACCTCTCACAGTACTAATATAGTACCACAGTACATACTGGTACACATGGTACACAGACAACAGTACCTCTAGCAGTACTAACATGGTACCACAGTACATACTGGTACACATGGTACACAGACAACAGTACCTCTAACAGTACTAACATGGTACCACAGTACATACTGATACACATGGTACACAGACAACAGTACCTCTAACAGTACCAACATGGTACCACAGTACATACTGGTACACACGGTACACAGACAACAGTACCTCTAACAGTACTAACATGGTACCACAGTACATACTGATACACATGGTACACAGACAACAGTACCTCTAACAGTACTAACATGGTACCACAGTACATACTGGTACACATGGTACACAGACAACAGTACCTCTAACAGTACTAACATGGTACCACAGTACATACTGGTACACATGGTACACAGACAACAGTACCTCTAACAGTACTAACATAGTACCACAGTACATGCTGGTACACATGGTACACAGACAACAGTACCTCTAACAGTACTAACATAGTACCACAGTACATGCTGGTACACATGGTACACAGACAACAGTACCTCTAACAGTACTAACATGGTACCACAGTACATGCTGGTACACATGGTACACAGACAACAGTACCTCTAACAGTACCAACATAGTACCACAGTACATGCTGGTACACATGGTACACAGACAACAGTACCTCTAACAGTACTAACATAGTACCACAGTACATGCTGGTACACATGGTACACAGACAACAGTACCTCTAACAGTACTAACATGGTACCACAGTACATGCTGGTACACATGGTACACAGACAACAGTACCTCTAACAGTACTAATATAGTACCACAGTACATACTGGTACACATGGTACACAGACAACAGTACCTCTAACAGTACTAACATGGTACCACAGTACATGCTGGTACACATGGTACACAGACAGCAGTTCTCCTGATTTCCTACGTTAAATGATGAACTTATTGTAAGTCGCTTTGGACAAAAGCGTCGGCTAAATGACTGGAATGTAATGTAATGTAATGTAATATAATGTAATGTAATGTAATGTAATGTAATGTAATGTAATGTAATATAATACATTGTGGTTTCTCTCAGTGAGAGTTTTGTCCAGTTCATCCGGACACAACACTTTGAGCACTTTGAGTGGCTATTGCAGCTAGAAAAGTGCTCTATAAAATGCAACTTGATGGATTGATTGAATTGATTCAATGTTCTCTGATATATAATGGTGTTTTCAGGGTTTTCTATGTTGTCTTTCTGTTCTATGAAGTTATTTACACCGAGTCATTTTGGGGGTCATGGTCACAGGTTAATGTGTATTCACAGCAGTGTGTACAGCTGTCATAAGAGTGATGGTTGTCACATCAGTGATGGGATTGCCATTTTGGCGCTCTTTATTCTCCTTTTATGGCTCCATCTCTCTGATGACGGAGCTCTTCCTTCACACCTATTCGTCTCCATATTCTTACCAGGTCAAGGGTCTGGTTGCCAGCTCTGCTGCACTCCCTTTTTTTTTAATGGGACCATGTGACTCATGACGGTACTCTGCGTATTGTTTGTCATTGTTAACAATAACATTGTTGTTTGTCATTGTTATTGCCACATTATGGGACAGGAAGGAAGTTTAGGTGATGGCTTACAAAGCTGCGGTTCGCTATCACAAACTGTGTCACATCGCTCACGTCCATGAGGTGGCCTGATCTGATCTCAGCCCGTCACCGGGAGCCTCTTCAACAGTCCATGCTCTCACGTGACTTTTGTATTATTACTATTGTCATTATTATTTGAATGGCCCCTCTCCGAGGTGACGGACCAGAGCAGGAGTACAGAAATGAGACAGTGGACATCCTGCAAATAAACACCAAACTTTAAAGTGGTCATGTGAAATGTCTTCATGTTAATACGTCACATCTGATATGTTTTCCTGCCAGGATTTTTGTAGCAACAGTCATTAAGTGTATCAGCTTTTTGTAATTGCTTCTGTTTAAGGCTATTCTTCATTGGTGTTGCCGGGCGGGGTCTGCCACCATCACCCAGGATTCAGATGTAATGGACACCACTCAGGAAACGTCGAGTCTGCCACAAATGAAAAAGAAGGAATTCGCATGTCGAATGTGGAAGAGAAAGCGATAGGTGCTAAAATAGAACATTAAATATTATCCGAGCTTTAGTTAACTTTAATGAAATGTTTGATATGGATTGATACATCGTTCGGTTGTTGATCAGTCTTCTTCCTCCACAGTAAGAGCGCCACCACTGGATGATCTGCTCGGTCAGACACAAAACTTGCGACCGTTTGAAACTCTGACCTGCACGTGACTCTGTGCCTTCAGAACCAGGTTCATTTCTGATGGAAGTCTGTGTTTTGTGATATGAAAACAAACTACTGAAGAAATTAAAAAGACAACCACTTGAAAGATAAATACCAAAGAACCTGATGAAGCCTTGACCACCCGCTGGAGCCCTGAGTCCATTTCTGACTCAACATTTTGACGTTTCATGGCAGAAAATTCACCATTAGAAGATGAAAATCTGCTTTTGTCTTGACAGAGGAAGTCAAAAGTGGAAAAAGTTGCAGAAAGTTGTAGACAAAAACAAATGTTTTCATTACACAGAGTAAAGCCGGGATTTTGGACTTTGCTTGTTTTGTTTGTACAGACTGGAGATCAGAAAGAGGTCCAGATTCTATCTGATGTGTTTTCAGTTACAATCAAATTCTGATTCTGATGAGGTCCCTCCCATCAGACCGACATCTCAACATCCCCTAAAAGAAGTCATGGTGAAAGCTTATGTCTTGCTTAAAAGATATTAAACGATATTAAAAAATATTAAATTAAAATTATATTAAAAAGGTTTTAAGTTAATTTAATTTAAATTTAGAATTTAAAATTAATGAAATGTTTTTATAAATAATATATACATATATGAAATTTTGAAATTAATCAAATTAAATGAAAATTAAATTTAAAATGACATTAAAAATATATTAATTTAATTGAATTAATTAAGTCAAATTTATTAAATATTTGGTAACACTTTAGTATGGGGAACATAGAAAAACTTAATTACTAGTGAATTAGTAATGATCAAGATGTCACTTTAGTATGGGGAACATATTCTAAGTAACAAAAACTTAATTTACAGTAATTTAACACTATGAACACTTGTAGTTTTGTGTGTTGTTATGTAAGAACAGAGCATATTCATGAAGTGTTAGTAAGGGAGAATAACTCTTCTTGTGGTACTACCACCTTATAAAGGCCATACTAAGCAAAGCATATTGAGATGGTACTACTAATAAGCAATAATTCTGAGGTTATAGAGGGAAAACTCATAGTTAATGGCTTACTGGTTGTATAATAAGGCCATGCAGAATAAGGCATTAATGAGTACGTAATAATGACCAATTAAGAGCCAATATGTTGCTAATTTGCATGCTAATAAGCACTTAATTAATGGTGACTACGTTCCCTATACTAAAGTGTTACCAAATATTTTAAAAGATATTAAAAGAAATCATGGTGAAAGCTTATGTCTTGCTTGGGGGACCCAATAAAACCCCTGACAATGGCCCCCTGGTGGGCCCTAAACCTTAGCTTAAAAACCTGTGGTTTGAAACACAGGGAACACGCCTGTCTCTGTGATGGACAACGGGTCTTATGACCCCGGGACCAAGCCAAGCCACCGATAACGCCTCATGACACGTCTAAACTGATTTGTATGTCACTTGATGGGAGGTTAAAGGTCACCTGTTTTTGTTATGACGACAAGCGGTCAGCGAAAGGTCAAGGGTTACGGCTGTCAGTGATGACCTTCCCTTACTGTCAGAAAACAAATGTTTTCTATGGACGCACAAAACCGACAGATACTGGACGGACAGAGAAATTATTGGTGTGTTATTGATGTAAAGTATCCAACTACCACGACCTGGCGAAGAGAGAGAGCATCCCAAGGCAAGCTCGATCGTCCATCAACAAAGCACTGCAACACACACACACACACACACACACACACACACACACACACACACACACACACACACACACACACAACTGAGACATTATGTCCTCTGTAATTTTGTTAATGTCAAAAGCTTTATTATTAGTAACTATCATTAACATAGTTAATCTAAACATTATTAATTATTTAAATCATGAATTTAAATAATTCAATATCAAAGCCTCGCATGCGTCATGGTAAATTCCCCTTTGCATGTGACTTTTGAAAAATAATTCAAATTGAATCATATATAGAGAGAGGCAGACAGACATTAAGGGAGACATGAAAGCATAAAGAGAGACAGGAAGTGATGAGGGACTGCTGAACTACAGAAAGAACAGACCTACTGAGTGTCTTCAACTCACCTGGGAGGCCTGCAGAACACAGTTTAGCTAATGTTAGCTACTTTGGCATTCACCCGTACACACATTCATGTGTTGTAGGGAGAAATAGTCCTGCTCACCCTACGGGGGTCAGGTTGCGTTGACCTCTGATGACCTTTATTGGGGTCACAGCCACTTCAGGCCAAGAGACTCTTGACACCTCTCTCCTTCAAACCCCGACCACCACAGCCTTCAGCCTCATATGATTGGTCCAGATACTAGCAGGGTCCAGGTAACTAGCTAGCCAACCTAGTGGGGAAACCAGACAGATGCTGGCCAAGAGGATGGCACAACACAGGAGAGCTAAGGGCCCCGACACACCAAACCGACTAGCGGTGACGAAGGCCGACTCTTGCATCGCCTCACGTCGCCTGCCATCTGGGCCACAAAGTAGCACTTGAACACACTGCAACGACTACAGCCAACAGCCAACTAGCATGTACGTTCTGCACTGATTCACTAAGCTGAACAGCCAATCAGAGGGATCTCTCTCACCGGGCTCCTCCGCTGATTCAATATGCTGAATCGGCCGAAAAGCTGCCGACAGGGGTTCGACTAGTGCCGACAGTGTGGGACACACCGCAAAAACTAGGGTCACAGATGCTCACCGACGGCCCAACATTGGCAAACGGCTGACCGTCAGCCTGGCGTGTCAGGGCCCTAACACGTCAGGCTAGGACGCCACAGTCTACACCATCTAGAGACCAGGAATCCACAGTGGCCATTCTTTCAGGGATGAGGATGTGCACATCCTTGATAGGGAGGAACGCTGGTTTGAACAGGAAGTCAAAGAGGCCATCTACAGGCCATCATGCTGTGTCCAGATGAACTGATTCCACTTTCTGTGTTATGTTCATCAGAAAGTGTTTACAACAGGTGAACTAGCACTGTACTCCAGCTATACTCTAGCTATACTCCAGCTATACTCCAGCTATACTCTTCCTTGGATATCAGTGGAAGCACCACTCATCTCTCTGTAGTGCCCTTTCTCTCCCTCTGAGCCGTTCTCTCTGATTTGCCATCATGTCATAGCGTAGATGAGATGTGGGGTTGCCATAGCAACTTGTATGTCATCTCTGCAATCAGCAATGTGTGTGTGTGTGTGTGTGTGTGTGTGTGTGTGTGTGTGTGTGTGTGTGCTACCTACATATGCAAACCACTTTTACGAGGTTCCAACGTGCAGCCTGCTCCCACCTCATATCCGTTCACCGTCTATGGGATCATAGGCCCCTGGAGGAGCTGCACAGTGGGGCGCACCTACAGCCTCCTGAGATTTTAAGAAGAGAACAAGAATTATCAAACAACATTATTAATTTCTTAAGAAGAATGAAAGACACTTTACTTTGTCATCGTATCCTTACAATGAATGTGTTCTCTGCATGTAACCCATCCTATTGTATAGGAGCGGTGGGCAGCTGCAGCACCCAGGGACCAACTCCAGTTCTTCTTTCCACTGCCTTGCTCAGGGGCACAGACAGGAGTATTAACCCTAACGTGCATGTCTTTCTGATGGTGGGAGGAAACCGGAGCACCCGGATGAAAACCCACGCAGATGCAGGCAGAACATGCAAACTCCACACAGAAAGGACCTGGGACAGCCTGGGGTTCGAACCCAGGACCTTCTTGCTGTGAGCCAACAGTGCTGACCACTGAGCCACCATGCTTAATACTTAAAAAACTATCATGAAAAATAGTTAGAGGAAGCATTATCTTGCCTGTTAAACCTAAACAACACTAGCAGAGGGACACGAACCCAACATTTGCCTTAGGGCAGATGGGCCTCATGGTGCAGCTGGGCTTCACGGTGCAGCTCACCCAGAGGGCTCTATGGCCCCTGTGCTCCATTTGTCATATGACTGACACATTCCTGCTGTCCATCTGATGCCTCAGGCAGCACGTATGCACACACACACGCACACGCACACACACACACACACACACACACACACACACACACACACACACACACACACACACACACACACACACACACACACACACACACACACACACACACACAGCAGGCCACCATACTCCTACACACTGTGCTATGCAGTCACATGGTGTTTAACTTCTGAACAGGTACTGGATCCATTCTGCTTACAGCGAGGTGAAAAAGCTGAAAGCCACAAGACTGAACTCCAAACCCTGGCTGAGTTAGTGCTGTTCATATACAAACACAATGTTGAGGAAACAGGACTATTCTCTCAGGATTCAATAAAGGACTGGTTGTTAACATCCTAGTGTTTGCACTGCAACAGTTTCGGTGGGAAATAAACTGGAGATGGCTGCCAAGGTGACATTGCCACCACCAGGACACATCATCAGTTGTGTACCTCAGCATCACGGGGTGTTTTGGCCTTTTATCACAAGACACCCTCTGCTGATGCAGGCCCACCACAGGTTGATCGGTCCTGGGTGTGTGTCCTGTGGTTAGCTGTTCACCCTGGTAGCCCAGACGGTGTCTCTCCTTTAGATCCAGATCCAGTGGCTAGTCCTCTCAGCAGTGTCGGCTAGCTCTTTGATCGCTCTCCTGTGGGCCTGCACCGTGACTCCTAGTTCCCTCAGGGGTTTTGCTGTGGAGCTGGCAACAAAGCCCCTACAACCCACCTCCACAGGGTGCACCTTCACCTTCCAGCCTCTGTCCTCTGCTTCGGCTGCTAGGTGGCGTACCGCAGCTTCTTACGCTCGTACGCTTCATCGACTGCATCCTCCCAGGGGACTGTCAGCTCGATGATGTAAGTGAGCTGGCAAGAATTGGACCAGAGGACGAGGTCTGGTCGCAAGGTGGTTATTGCGATCTCTGTTGGGAAGATGAGCTTCTGGTCTAGATACACCCGCATTTCCCAATCCCTGGCTGAGTTTGGTGAGCCTAATTCGGGAAGTGAAGGGTTGGCCTTCAGTTTATCCCCCTCCCGAACGAAAGCTGGAATACGCCGGGCCCTTCCTGATTGTTGAAGGGTTGGGCATTGATGGAAACCCTCTTGCGCTCGAGTTCCGCTGCCAAGCACCTGATTGTGTCGCCAGGTGTATCTGCCTTGGGTAAGGCTGGTCTGGCAGCCAACCAAGATGTGCTTGAGGGTTGCTGGGGCTGTACACAGAGAGCAAGATGGAATCTCCCCAAACCAGAGATTTAGATTTGTGGGCAAGGGCAGGACATCATATGTGGCTTTGATGATGAAACTCAGCCTGTTTGATTCCATGCTCCAGAGCTCACTCCATGTGAGTTTCCTCTTTTCAACACCCTCCCACCTCATCCAGCAGCCCTGTTTGGCTTGTGCTATGGCTTTAGAACATCTGGCTGCTTCTTCTTGTCGGCGAACCTCCTCAACCACCATAGTTCGCCGTTCGGTAGTAGTCGTCTTTTGCCAGGTAGGTGTTTTTGTTCCCAGGCCAAGGCCGCCTCCGCCTTGTTAAATATGGTCTACTATGTCTCGGTAGCGGAGGGCAGATTTTGCCTCCAGTACAGCTGCACCTGGGGTCCATTTCTTCCCTGTTGCTAGGGTTGGAGCAACTCCTCTCACCACTGGGTCTCGGGATTCTGCGAGGGACATGTCCAGCCTCACTTTGGCACATTTGAATTCCTCAACCAGGCTGGAAATTGGCAGTGCGAGGGCTCCATTGGCGTAGAGTCCAACACTGCTGAGGCACTTTGGCAGTCCGAGCCACATAGTCATCCAGGTCCTGCAGACTGTAGCGGTAGTGATAAGGATGGTTGGTGTCTGGTGGGACTTTGGCAGGTAAAATGACAGGGTTCATAGTGTTTTCATCTTCCTCATCCCAGCCAGATGAGGGAGAAGGCAAGTCGTGTTCAGTGTGAAAAAGAAGTGAAGGTGTTGTGTCTAACCAGCAGATATGACAGAACAAGCTGGTAGAAGACCTTCACCAACAGATAGTACTACATCATTAAGTACAACTCAGGTTCCATCAGGTTTCTGACACAACAGCCCTGCTGACTCTCATTCAGTCTGAATGGAGCTCAGACACTCACCTCACCTCCACAAGGAGACAAAACAGGTTTGGAGACAAAAGATAACGGGTTTGGAAACACAGACAGAGGAAAAACAAGTGTTTACTTCCGCTTTTCTTTTTTTTTTTTGGCTTTTCCCCCCTTTTTCTCCTCAATTGTACTTGGCCAATTACCCTATTTTCCAAGGCGTCCCGGTCGCTGCTCCACCCCCTCTGCCGATCTGGGGAGGGCTGCAGACTACCACATTCCTCCTCCAACACATGTGGATTGGCAGCTGCTTCTTTTCACCTGACAGTGAGGAGTTTCACCATGGGGACGTAGCGCATGGGAGGATCACGTTATTCCCCGCTAGTCCCCCCCCCCTAAAGGAAACCCGACCGACCAGAGGAGCATACCCACATCCGACTTCCCACCCACAGACACGGCCAATTGTGTCTGTAGGAAAGACCCACCAAGCCGGAGGTAACACGGGGATTCAAACCGGTGATCCCTGTGTTGGTAGGCAACGGAATAGACCGCTACACTACCCGGACGCCTTACTTCCTCTTTAAACAAGAACAAAGATATTCAGGATTGCAGCCTAACACAGACAGGTAAAGGAACCTCCAACTCTGACGGTACTGGTAACAAGCTTGACGCGATGGATCACACAGAACAATAAAACTAAGCTTTATTTGGATTCAAACATGGGTCTCTTTTTCGTTACCGATAAAGACCAGACATGTTTCTGACCACTGCACCGACCAAAGAATGCTGAGGAAACTAACCGACCAATGAACACCGAGGAAACTAACCAGCCAGTGTACACTGAGGAAACTAACTGACAAATGAACATCGAGGAAATTAACCGACCAATGAACACTGAGGAAAATAACCAACCAAAGAACACAGAGGATCTAACCAACCAATGAACACCGAGGAAACTAACCAACCAATGAACACCGAGGAAACTAACCAACCAATGAACACCGAGGAAACTAACCGACCAATGAACATCGAGGAAACTAACTGACTAATGAAGACGGAGGAAACTAACCGACCAGTGAACACTGAGGAAACTAACCGACCAGTTAACACCCAGGAAACTAACCGACCAGCGAACACTGAGGGAACTAACCGACCACTGAACACCAAGGAAACTCACCAGTACTTCCTGGTGTCACCTCATTGGCTGAGACAAAGGCAACAACAGCTGCTCTGGACAAACTGATTGTGTGTGTGTGTGTGTGTGTGTAAGAAGACAGATGAATGTGTGAATTCATCTGACTCCCTGTGTAAAAGTCAGCTGGAAGCTTTTCACTTGATTAAAACCTTTGTGTGTGTGTGTGTGTGTGTGTGTGTGTGTGTGTGTGTGTGTGTGTGTGTGTGTGTGTCTGTGTGCATGAGTGCATGTATGTGTGTGTGTGTGCATGAGTGCATGTGTGTCCGTGTACGTGTGCATGTGTATGTTTGTGTGTGCGTGTGCATGAATGCGTGTGTGTGTGCATGTGCATGAGTGCGTGTGTGTGTGTATGTGTGCATGTGTGTGTGTGTCTATGTGTGCATGAGTGCATATATTTGTGTGTGTGTATGTGTGTGTGTATGTGTGTGTGTCTGTGTGTAAGAGAGCTGCAGGCCAGATGCTGCTTGCCGTGAAAGACAAGGCTGTCTGGCACAAAGAGAAGAGCCCCACCTGGCAGTGAAAGAGAGAGAGAGTGAGAGAGATAGAGAGAGAGAGAGGAGAAAGAGGGAGGGAGAAAGAAAGATGACAAGGAGACAGAGAAAGAAAGCAGAGAAAGAAAGAGGAGAAAGAGGGAGAGAAAAAGAGAGTGATGAGATAAAGAAAGAGGAAAAAGAGGAAAAAGAGAGAAAGAAGGAGGACAAGGAGATAGAGAAAGAAAGAAGAGAGAGAGAGATAAGAGACAGAAAGGAGAAAGAGAGATGAGAGAGAAGAGGAGAGAGATGAGAGAAAGAAAGAGGAGAAAGAGACATGAGATAAGAGAAAGAAAGAGAAGAAAGAGATGAGATGAGTGAAAGAAAGAGGAGAAAGAGAGGAGATGAAAGAGAAAGAAAGAAAGAGGAGAAAGAGATGAGAGAGAGAAAGAAAGAGGAGAAAGAGATGAGAGAGAGAAAGGAGAAAGACAGATGAGAGAAAGGAAGAGTGGAAAGAGAGAGATGAGAGAGAGAAAGAGGAGAGAGAGAGATGAGAGAGAGAAAGGAGAAAGACAGATGAGAGAAAGGAAGAGTGGAAAGAGAGAGATGAGAGAGAGAAAGGAGAAAGAGAGAAAGAAGGAGGACAAGGAGATAGAGAAAGAAAGAAGAGAGAGAGAGATAAGAGAAAGAAAGGAGAAAGAGTGATGAGAGAGAAAAAGAGGAGAGAGATGAGAGAAAGAAAGAGGAGAAAGAGACATGAGATAAGAGAAAGAAAGAGAAGAAAGATGAGATGAGTGAAAGAAAGAGGAGAAAGAGAGGAGATGAGAGAAAGAAGGAGGAGACAGAGATGGGGGGGAAAGAGGAGAAAGAGATGAGATGAAAGAGAGAAAGAAAGAAAGAAAGAGGAGAAAGAGATGAGAGAGAGAGAGAAAGAAAGAGGAGAAAGAGATGAGAGAGAGAAAGGAGAAAGACAGATGAGAGAAAGGAAGAGTGGAAAGAGAGAGATGAGAGAGAGAAAGAGGAGAGAGAGATGAGAGAGAGAAAGGAGAAAGACAGATGAGAGAAAGGAAGAGTGGAAAGAGAGAGATGAGAGAGAGAAAGGAGAAAGACAGATGAGAGAAAGGAAGAGTAGAAAGGGAGAGATGAGAGAGAGAAAGGAGAAAGACAGATGAGAGAAAGGAAGAGTGGAAAGAGAGAGATGAGAGAGAGAAAGGAGAAAGACAGATGAGAGAAAGAAAGAGAAGAAAGACAGATGAGATGAGAGAAAGAAATATGCCTCCAGCTTTAAATTCCTTGGAATCCACATCAGCGAGGAACTTTCCTGGACATTAAACACCAACGCCCTTGTGAAAAAGGAACCCAGCCACTGAGGATGCACAAGCCAGTGCTTTTTTAGTGCCGGTCCCAAGCCCGGACAAATGGGGAGGGTTGCGTCAGGGAGGGCATCCGGCGTAAAACCTTTGCCAAATCAAATATGCGGACCATAAATAAGACTTACATACCGGATCGGTCGAGGCCCGGGTTACCAACGACCACCACCGGTACTGTTAACCAGCAGGGTGCCGGTGGAAACTATGCTACTGTTGGGTGAAGGAGGAGAGGGGGAAGGCATGTCCAGAGGCAGCTAGAGAGGAGGAAGGGTAGGAGTGCGGAGGTGAGAGTTGGAACTTTGAATGTTGGCACTATGACTGGTACAGGGAGAGAGCTGGCTGACATGATGGAAAGAAGAAAGGTAGGCATGCTGTGTGTGCAAGAGACCAGGTGGAAGGGGAGTAAGGCCAGGAGCATCGGAGGTGGGTTCAAACTCTTCTACCATGGTGTGAATGGGAGGAGTAATGGGGTAGGGGTAATTCTGAAGGAAGAGTATGTCAAGAGTGTGCTGGAGGTGAAGAGAGTGTCAGACAGAGTGATGAGTATGAAGCTGGAAACTGAAGGTTTATTGATGAATGTTATCAGCACATATGCCCCGCAAGTTGGGTGTGAGATGGAAGAGAAAGAAGAATTCTGGAGTGAGTTAGACGACATGGTGGAGAGGGTACCCAAGGAGGAGAGAGTGGTGATTGGAGCGGACTTCGATGGACATGTTGGTGAAGGGAACAGAGGTGATGAGGAGGTGATGGGTAGGTATGGAGTCAAGGAGAGGAATGTGGAAGGACAGATGGCGGTGCATTTTGTGAAAAGGGTGGAAATGGCTGTGGTGAATACATATTTCAAGAAGAGGGAGGAACACAGGGTGACGTACAAGAGTGGAGGAAAGTGCACACAGGTGGACTATATCTTATGCAGGAGGCGTGATCTAAAAGGGATTGGAGACTGCAAGGTGGTGACAGGGGAGAACGTAGCTAGGCAGCATCGGATGGTGGTCTGTAGGATGACTTTGGAGACCAAAATGGGGAAGCGAGTGAAGACACAGCCGAAGATGAAATGGTGGAAGTTGAAGAAGCAAGACTGTTGTGTGGAGTTCAGGCAGGAGGTAAGACAGGCACTGGGTGGTAGTGGAGAGTTGCCAGATGGCTGGGCAACCACTGCAGAAATAGTGAGGGAGACAGCTAGGAAGGTACTTGGTGTGTCATCAGGACAGAGGAAGGAAGACAAGGTGGTGGGATGAGGAAGTACAGCAAAGTATACAGAGGAAGAGGTTAGCAAAGAAGAAGTGGGATAGTCAGAGAGATGAAGAAGGTAGACAGGAGTAGAAGGAGAAGCAGCGTAAAGCAAAGAGAGAGGTGGCGAAGGCAAAGGAAAAGGTGTATGGTTAGTTGTATGACAGGTTAGACACTAAGGAAGGAGAAAGGGACTTGTACCGATTGGCTAGACAGAGGGACCGAGCTGGGAAGGATGTGCAGCAAGTTAGGGCAATCAAGGATAGAGATGGAAATGTGCTGACAAGCGAGGAGAGTGTGCTAAGAAGGTGGAAGGAGTACTTTGAGGGGCTGATGAATGAAGACAATGTGAGAGACAGAAGGTTGGATGATGTAGGGATGGTGAATCAGGAAGTGCAGTGGATTAGCAAGGAGGAAGTGAGGGCAGCTATGAAGAGGATGAAGAGTGGAAAGGCAGTTGGTCCTGATGACATACCTTTGGAGTCATGGAGGTGTTTAGGAGAGATGGCAGTGGGGGTTTTAACTAGATTGTTTAACACAATCCTGGAAAGTGAGAGGATGCCTGAGGAGTGGAGAAGAAGCATACTGGTACCGATTTTCAAGAACAAGGGTGATGTGCAGAACTGTAGCAACTACAGAGGTATAAAGTTGATCAGCCACAGCATGAAGATATGGGAAAGAGTAATAGAAGCTAGGTTAAGAGGAGAGGTGATGATCAGCAGCAGCAGTATGGTTTAATGCCATGAAAGAGCACCACAGATGTGATGTTTGCTTTGAGAATGTTGATGGAGGAGTATAGAGAAGGACAGAAGGAGTTACATTGTGTCTTGGTAGATTTAGAGAAAGCATATGACAGGGTGCTGAGAGAGGAGGTGTGGTATTGTATGGGGAAGTCGGGAGTTGCAGAGAAGTATGTAGGAGTGGTGCAGGATATGTATGAGGGCAGTGTGACAGTGGTGAGGTGGGTGGTTGGAATGACAGATGGGGTCAAGGTGGAGGTGGGATTACATCAAGGATCGGCTCTGAGCCCTTTCTTGTTTGCAATGGTGATGGACAGGTTGACGGACAAGATCAGGCAGGAGTCTCCATGGACGATGATGTTCACGAATAACATTGTGATCTGTAGCAAGAGTAGGGTGCAGGCTGAGGAGAGCCTGGAGAGGTGGAGGTATGCACTGGAGAGAAGAGGAATGAAAGTCAGTAGGAGCAAGACGGAATACATATGCATGAATGAGAGGGAGGACAGTGGAATGGTGAGGATACAAGGAGTAGAGGTGACGAAGGCATATGAGTTTAAATACTTGGGGTCAACTGTCCAAAGTAACAGAAAGTGCAGGAGAGAGGTGAAGAAGAGAGTGCAGGCAGGGTGGAGTGGGTGGAGAAGAAAGAAAGAGAGATGGGATGAGATGAAAAAGAAAGAAAGAGCAGAGAGACGAGATGAGAGAAAAAAAGAGGAGAAAGAGATGAGATGAGATGAGAGAAAGAAAGAAAGAAAGAAAGAAAGAAAGAAAAAGGAGAGAGATGAGATGAGAGAGAGAAAGAAAGAAAGGAGAAAGATGAGAAAGAAAGAGAAGATAGAGAGATGAGAGACAGAAAGAGTAGAAAGAGAGAAAGAGAGAGGAGAAAGAAATAGAGAGAGATGAGAGAAAGAGAGGAGAAAGAAAGAGGAGAGAGAGATGAGAGAAAGAGAGAGGAGAAAGAGAGAGGAGAAAGAAACAGGGCAAAGAGAGAGATGAGAGAAAAAGAGAGACGAGAGAAAGAGAGAGATGACATTTGATAGTGGTTTTTAAAAAAGCATTTATTAAAAAGACTGGAAAAAAAGTCCATGACACAAAGGTGACTGTACAGCCGGGCTACAGGAACCACCTCATCACTCACTCCAGAAGGGGACTGGACATTAATTCAATACCGGTTTCAAGAGGAGAAAGATGAGAGAAAAAGAGAAAGAGAGAAAGAGTAGAAAGAGAGATGGGAGAAAGAGAGAAAGGTGAGAGAAAGAATTTTTGAATTGTAAAGCAAGTCTTTATTCACCACAAAAGTTGAACAGAAAACAGACTTGAAATCTCTCCAAACATAAACAATACTGTCACAGTACAAACACACAACAAGCATCTTTAACAATACCAACAAACAACCACTCACCACAACAACCAGGGAGGACCCCGTTACCTGCCCTGCTGAACACCCAGCTCATCCTGCCTCTGCTCATCCTCTGACACACACACACACAGACACAGAGAGAGAGAGACAGAGACACAGAGACAGAGAGAGACAGAGACAGAGAGAGATGAGAGAGAGATGAGAGAGAGATGAGAGAGAGAGACATAGACACAGAGACAGAGAGAGAGATGAGAGACAGAGACAGTGAGAGAGAGAGAGAGAGAGAGAGAGAGAGAGAGAGAGAGAGAGAGAGAGAGAGAGAGAGAGAGAGAGAGAGACAGAAAGAGACAGAGAGAGAGACATGAGAGAAAGAAAGAGATGAGAGAGAGAGAGAGACAGAGAGAGAGAGACATGAGAGAAAGAAAGAGATGAGGATGAGAGAGAGAGACAGAGAGAGAGACATGAGAGAAAGAAAGAGATGAGAGAGAGAGACAGAGAGAGAGACATGAGAGAAAGAAAGAAAGAGATGAGAGAGAGAAAGAAAGAGATAAGAGAGAGAGAGAGACAGAGAGAGACAGAGAGAGACAGAGAGAGAGACATGAGAGAAAGAAAGAAAGAAAGAGATGAGAGAGAGAAAGAAAGAAAGAGATGAGAGAGAGAGAGAGAGAGAGAGAGAGACAGAGAGAGAGACAGAGAGAGACAGAGACAGAGAGACATGAGAAAAAGAAAGAAAGAGATAGAGAGAGAGAAAGAAAGAGATGAGAGACAGAGAGAGACAGAGAGAGACATGAGAGAAAGAAAGAAAGAGATGAGAGAGAGAAAGAAAGAGATGAGAGAGAGAGAGACAGAGAGAGACATGAGAGAAAGAAAGAAAGAGATGAGAGAGAGAAAGAAAGAGAAGAGACAGAGAGAGACAGAGAGAGACATGAGAGAAAGAAAGAGATGAGAGAGAGAGAAAGAGTAGAAAGAGAGATTAAAAGAGGGATGAGCTCCCAATTTCCATCTGTTTTCCTTAAAATCTGCAACTGAGTCACATCTGATCTGTTTTGTGTGTGTGTGTGTGTGTGTTGAGGGGGTGAGACAGAGAAAGAGTGTGTGTGTCTTTTTTCACCCTGAGGTCTTTTGCTGTGCTGTCTCATCAATAACATTCCCATTGAAATGCATGCACACACACACACACACACACACACACACACACACACACACACACACACACACACACACACACACACACACACACACACATTGTGTAGCTCACAGTAAAGTTGTGCAGAACATCTATCTCTCACTCCAACGTACTCTATTACCTTACCCTGTGTATGTGTGTGTGTGTGTGTGTGTGTAGATGAGACTGACATGGGAACTCTGCTTTAAAGACGTTCACTGCAAATGAGCTTCAGTTCCCTATTGACATTTAATCATAAAAGTACACACACAAACACACACACACACACACACACACACACACACACACACACACACACACACACACACACACACACACACACACACACACACACACACACAACTGAGAAATAGACGAAGGAGCGGCAAGAAATGGAAGCAGGAATGGGAGAGGAGAGGAGAGGAGGGTAAAGGAGGAGAGACAGGGTGTGAGAAAGGAGATGTGTGAGGAGAGCAGAGGAGACAGGAGGAGAGACAGGGTATAAGAAGGGAGGTGTGTGAGGAGAGGAGAGGGGAGGAGACATGGTGTAAGAAGGGAGGTTATGTGAGGAGAGGAGAGGAGAGGAGAGGAAAGGAGAGGAGAGGGAAAGGAGGAGAGACAGGGTGTGAGAAGGGAGGTGTGTGAGGAGAGGAGAGGAGAGGAAAGGAGAGGATAAAGAGGGAGACGGCGTGAGAAGGGAGGTGTGTGAGGAGAGGAGAGGATAAAGGAGGAGACAGGGTGTGAGAAGAGAGGTGTGTGAGGAGAGGAGAGGATAAAGGAGGAGACAGGGTGTAAGAAGGGAGGTTATGTGAGGAGAGGAGAGGAGAGGAAAGGAGAGGATAAAGAGGGAGACAGGGTGTGAGAAGGGAGGTTATGTGAGGAGAGGAGAGGAAAGGAGAGGAGAGGATAAAGAGGGAGACAGGGTGTAAGAAGGGAGGTTATGTGAGGAGAGGAGAGGAGAGGAGAGGAGAGGAGAGGAGAGGAGAGGAAAGGAGAGGGTAAAGGAGGAGAGACAGGGTGTGAGAAGAGAGATGTGTGAGGAGAACTCATCAAGAGGAGGTCAGGAAGGTGTGCAGCAGTAATTCTACCAGCAACACCTCCTCCTGACAGAACTAATCTGTCTAACACACAGGTCAGCCTGTCTAATGATGCCCTGTCTCACGCTCTCTCTCCGTGTCTCACTCTCTCCGTGTCTCACTCTCTCTGTGTCTCACTCTCTTCCACTCTGTCTCACTCTCTTCCACCCTGTCTAACTCTCTCCGTGTCTCACTCTCTTCCACTCTGTCTCACTCTCTTCCACCCTGTCTAACTCTCTCCGTGTCTCACTCTCTTCCACTCTGTCTAACTCTCTTTCACCCTGTCTCACTATCTTCCACCCTGTCTCACTCTCCCGTGTCTCACTCTTTCACAGTGTCTCTTTCTTTCACTCTCTTTCACCCCGTCTCACTCTCTCATCATGACTAACTCTTCCACCCCGTCTCACTCTCTCACTGTGTCGCACTCTCTTTCACCGTTTCACTCTCACTACCTATTTCTTTCTAACGCTCGCTGTCACTGACTCTCTCTCTCTCTCTCTCTCTCTCTCCCTCTCTCTCCCTCCCTCTCTCTGTATGAAACTTTACTGCCTGTCTAGCTCTCTGTTACACCCTCTCTCTGACTCCCTGTGACTGTTTAACTGTATATAGTATAATGCTGTCTGTCAGCCTGTCATTCTGTCTGTCAGCGTCTTTCTGTCTGTCTGTCAGCCCGTCTTTCTGTCAGCCTGTCTGTCTGTTAGCCTGTCTGTCTTTCTGTCAGCCTGTCTGTCTGTTAGCCTGTCTGTCTTTCTGTCAGCCTGTCTGCCTGTCTCTCTCACATGACATACATTTTCAGTTTTTCTTCTCTCTGTCTGACATGGATCTTGAACCCAGAGACACAGAGAGACAGGATGAAACAGAGATGAGGGGCCAGGGGTCAGGGGTCGGGGGTGTCCCTCTAACTGTCAGCTAAATGTCTCTGCTGTCTTATTATGGCTGCTGGTATTACAGCTAACCTGCCACAAGACACAGTAGCCATCTGAATCTGTGTGTGTGTGTGTGTGTGTGTGTGTGTGTGTGTGTGTGTGTGTGTGTGTGTGTGTGTGTGTGTGTGTGTGTTTGTGTCTAGACTAAGGGTGAGATGAGTTGACATCGTCTCATAAACACACACACACACACACACACACACACACACACACACACACACACACACACACAGGAAATGCATTGCGGTCATGGCAGAAGGTTTGTGTCTGACACACACCTCGTGTTTTCCATCAAGTCCAGAATTCAAACAGGATGAACAAGTTGCTGTTTTAAGACTGGTTCGTTGTGGACCTTGTGGAACGGGTCTAAACAAGCTCAGCTGGCTACATTCATCTGGACAGGATCCACTGAGAATCAACGGAGTCCAGCATCTGGAAGCGGAACTGACCCGTGAACCATGAGGAGAGGTTTAGATAAAGACAACCAACGGCTTGGTCGTTTGAAAACAACAATAATGGCGACGCCAGCAGAGGACAGCTGCCATGCTACCTACCGTAGCATTTGTTTTATCACGAACGTTTACTGTGGCGGTGGAGTAGAGTAGAGTAGAGTAGAGTAGAGTGTGGAGACTCAGGGGAAGCCCCGCCCATGTCCCTGGCAGAGGTCTCTGAGGCAGTTAAGAAGCTCCTCGGTGGCAAGGCGCCAGCTGTGGATGAGATTCGCCCTGAGATGCTGAAGGCTCTGGACATTAATGGGCTGTCTTGGCTGACACCTTCTTCAGCGTCGCTTGGAGGTCGGGGACAGTACCTGTGGCGCGGCAGACTGGGGTGCTGGTTCCCATATTTAAGGAGGATGTGCTCCTGCGATACGTGTGGAGTCACCAGCTGCTTCTTTTCACCTGACAGTGGGGAGTTTCACCAGGGGGACTCCGGTAAAATTCCAAAAGACCTTTTAAAGCTGGCCTGGGGACTTTTCATACGGTAATAACATTTAGGACCTACTCTTACGTAGTGTTCAGTGCTGGTTTTCCCGAGTCTCGGCAAAACAAAATGTGAAAGAAGAGACTGCTCAGATCCTCTTGTCTGACAGCCGGTAAAATGGCATCTAAGCGCAGTGTAACCTACAAAAAGACTTACTGGCCGATCGGCCAGGAGGCCGGCCCCCTTTAGTCGAGCGGTTAGCGATGTCACCTCGTGGTGCAGTACAACCCCGGATCGAACCCCGCAGCAGGCGGAAATATGCTCGGTTACTGTAGCTACGCACAGGAAATGATACGGCACAACTTGACAACCGTGGAAAAAGTTCAAGTGAAACCCAACTCTGCTGCTTCACTTCCTATGTCAAAGAAAAGATATGAAGTAAGAATGTAAGTAAAAAGAGTGTATGACCGGCAGCATGCAGACATCAGAATGTTTCATAGGGTCAGTGTTTGACCATCGGACTGGATTAAATGATGAATAGAAAACAAGCAGTTATCACGAGCTGGCTAACTTCTGCTGGACAGGTGAGGCCTACTAAACCTGCTAATGTTATGTCTGTTAGCATACATTACATTACATTCTCCTGTTTACTTCGCGACACAGTCATCAGAAAGCAGTTCCATCCGTCTCCTACACTACCACCAAGATCCTAAACTCGGAAAATCCCCCTACAGAACACACACACACACACACACACAGACACTCCCTGTGGCCAGTGTATTGGCTGATGTAGTCTCATTAACTGAGGCAACAGTATGAACATTCAGATCCAGACCTGACTAATCGATCTGAGCTGCCATCTCAATGTCGACTACCTATTTGACTCTTTCAGTGGGCGGAGCCATCCACTCCCTAATCAATCAGCCTGTCAATCAATCACACACCCTTTGTGTACATGTGTGTGTGTCTGCAAATTATACAAGCATAATGAGGGGGTCAACTTTTTCTCCAGGGAACCCTGTACAGCGCAGGTTCGTGCTTCAGTGAACTGAAGTCTTACAATGCCTTGCTCGTTTAACGTAATGTCTGCAGTCTGCAGATGATGATGAGTCAAATCTGCTTTTGTGGTCAGGGGTCACCACAAAGTATTCTAGAGCAAAACTGCCAGCAAGTCAGGCCCACACTAGGGGTGGGGGATGGGGGGGGGGAATCGATCCACGTAAGAATCGCGATTCTTATCTTCTATGATTCTGAATAGATTCACAAATTCCAAAAATCGATTTTTAAAAGCGCTGTTTCAGTCTTAAGTAGCCTCCTCACTGCTGGCAATGTTGACTTGCCGCGCATCCGCTCCGGCTTCCGGAAAACACGACTGTGGCTAGTCAGTCGCTGCTAACGTTAGCGCTTGGTAGCCTTCCTAAAAATGGGGCAGCAATGAATTCAGCCAGTCCCGTCACCATGGAAGGCCAGCGTTTGGGCGCATTTTGGATTTTACAATCTCCCGGGGAAGAAGGAGCTCGACATGACTCATTCAACATGCCAGATTTGCAAAACGCAAGGCAAGTATTTCAGGACAATTTTTAGCGTGGCTGAGTCACCTGACCTACATGTCTTTGGACTGTGGGAGGAAACCGGAGCACCGGGAGGAAATCCACGCAGACACAGGGAGAACATGCGAACTCCATACAGAGGACGACCCAGCATGATCCCCAAGGTTGGACTACCCCAGGGATCAAACCCAGGACCTTCTCGCTGTAAGGCGACCGTGCTAACCACTGCGCCACAGTGCCGCCTCTTCCCGACATGACTCTGGGAAATACATTGTAATATTTATGATTACAAGTAAGAAGGATATATAAATGTTTTGACCCCCCCCCCGGCCTGTTGTTTTTACCTGTTTTTGGGGGTCCAAGTCTTAATTAGGGGGAACAGACCCCCCCCGATCCCGCCGTAATGTGTGAGAGAGTGGTTGTGTATGATAGAGAGACCAAAAGAAAGGAAATAAATGGAAGGCTGTTGACGGTCTGATACTCTGAGCACCCTGCTGGCTCGTCTCTGAACTTTTTAAAGAAAGAAGAGGTTTCCTCCTTTCCTCTCTCTTCCATCTTTTGTCTGGGTGCTATGCCACTGACCTTTGACCTCTTTACTGTCGGGTGTCTCGTCCTGTTGTTGATCCAGGAAGTGTGTACAGAAATCTAAAATGAGTAGCATTGATCCCAGATTCTGTCCAGATTGAGAGACAGAACCAGAACAAAACGCCCTGCCATGCAGAACAAGAGAGGACACAATGGAGAGACAGACACATGGACAGAGAACTGTCAACAGCAGGAGATTAAAACTGAATCACATTTTCTTTTGGAATTTGCTAAGTATAAAGGATTAAGAGACAAATATTATCCTAAATGTCAGAAATATATTCCAGATTTGACTCCGCCGTGATGGCATGAATCTATCTCCCCGCCGTGTTTGGCCAAGAAGGAAACGACACTCATCCCTGCAAAGTTTGTCTCAGAACCAACGGAGGAAGTAAATGTGTTTTCTGCAGTTCAAACACATGAACGCTATTCGTGACAGGAACAGAGGAAAGTTCATGTGATTTCTAGATTCTTATGTTCACTGTCAAACTTACAATATGTGATCTATTAATGTGATTACTATTCTGCCTACACAACACGTCCTCCAACCCATACGACCACAAATAGGTGGTTGGCCTCTAACACAACCATGGATGTATCCTAGTACTACGACTAATACGACCATGGCTGCAATATAGTTGTTTCTGGCTTCCGGGTTACTTCCGGGTTACTTCCGGGTACATGGGGCCCACTGAAATGCGCCGTAGTGTTACTGTCATGCAGAAGACAGAAAAAAACGATTTTTCTGGGCTTTGGCAATTCTTAAAAAAAGATTAAAACCCCATGGCTTAAAAATATACAATACAACGAGCAATAACTGACCATGAATAGAGCTGCAGGTGTCCTGTCAACAATTTTACAGGCGTCTCTTTTACAATGGTGGTCTAGTAGGAAAATGCTTTTTGGGCCGCAGGGGATTTTTCGCTGCAATACCGCGAGTGACCACTGGAAAAAAATTGGCTGCAAGGCCGAGCGGCGGCGACGTATCCAGTTCTACTAATACATCCATGAATACGACCCACAGGAGCAATATGGTCCAGCTGCGGCCTGGAGCGTTTCCTAAATTAGCGCCCCCTACCGGCGGCAGGAGATATGCCACAGAAGCTTTTCGCCTCTGTGCGTTGTGGGTTTTTAAAACAGTGTGAGAACAATAGAATATGTAGTCAGTGCGTTTTTGTGTTGTTTCTCCGTCTAGTATAGTAACTAAGATTGCTATTGGCAGTATGTTTACCTATGAATGACGTCATAAGAGCTAACTCAACGTTAGCCAAAAGCTAGAAAGTCAGCTAGCGTGGACATTATAACCGCTATGTGACATTAAACGTTGCTTTTATTAATATTCCTTCTCGCGACAGCTTATGGCAGGAGGTGCTTATTGCTGCAAGGAAAGTAACGCGTTATAATGACGGAGGAGCGCGAGGAAGCAGCTTAACACGTCACTGTAGGTCGTAATCAGCTGCTTGTACAAACCACCTATGGGGTCGCTTTTTGGGTGGAGGACAGTCTCAGATTTTACCTTATGTTGTGTTTCTGATGAATTGGTAACTTTTTCTTTATTCCTCTCCTTTGTTTTTTAGTGCGCTGAAAAGCTGCGGCGATATCAGTGGTGTCTGTCATGCAAATACAGCTTGTTGACATGGAAATGAAAAGCACGAGTGTGAAAGAGAAAGCCAGAGAGAGACAGAGAGAGACAGTAAGACAGGAGAGACAGACACAGGGATGGCACCGATTGTGCCGTTACTGTAGCAACCAAGACACCCCCCCCCAACTCCTCATTTACAGGCAGCTCCCGTCAGGTCCCGACCCCCCACCCCCACCGTTACCATGGTAACCAGGGAGCCAGAGGGGAGAGAGAAGTAAGAAACGACTGGAAAGAGAGAAGTGAAGAGTGAGAGTGAGCTGGATGGACAGACAAACAGACTACAGCCCATCCCTTTGTTTCTCTCCATCGCCCTCACCTGTCTTTTTGTTCAACACATCTCTCTCTCTCTCTCTCTCTCTCTCTCTCTCTCTCTCTCTCTCTCTCTCTCTCTCTCTCTCTCTCTCTCTCTCTCTCTCTCTCTCTCTCTCTCTCTCTCTCTCTCTCTCTAACAGGCAATGTAGAGAGAAGGAATTAAGCCTTAAGTGGTTGCCTGTCAATTAACTGCCCCAGGGTGACAGAGCTCCACTGTTCCATTACCTCCCCTCTTCATTCTCCTCCTTCCCGGTCTCCCTCTCTTCTCTCCGCCCCTGTCCTCTCTATCCACATCTTCCTGTCTCTATAGGGGGTCATGTTGTTTCCTCTCACCAGTTTATTTTTCTCTAAATGGCTTCATTCCTCTTTCTGAAATGTTTTAACATGTTGTTTGTTTTCTTGATGATAATGTAAAATGGAGGAAAACTGCTCTCTCTCTCTCTCTCTCTCTCTCTCTCTCTCTCTCTCTCTCTCTCTCTCTCTATATATATATATATATATATATATAAAATCAATCAGAGTTTATTTGTATAGCACTTTTCATACAAATAAATGTAACACAAAGTGCTTCACACAATAAAACAATGAAATCAACAAAATCCCCCCTATATATATATATATATATATATATATATATATATATATATATATATATATATATATATAAGATCCAAGATGCAGGCTGTGCAAAGACGCCCCTGAGACAGTCCAGCACTTAGTAGCAGGGTGTAAAATGCTTGCTGGGATTGCTTACACTGAAAGTCATAACCAAGTGGCTGGGATAGTGTACAGGAACATCTGTACTGAATACGGACTGGGAGTCCCCAAGTCCAAATGGGAGAACCCTCCAAAGGTGGTTGAGAATGGCAGAGCTAAGATCCTGTGGGACTTCAAGTTCCAGACCGACAAACAGGTGCTGGCTAACCAACCAGACATTATGGTGGTCAACAAGGAACTGAAGACAGCAGTAGTGATCGATGTAGCATCCCGAGCGACGGCAACATCAGGAAGAAAGAGCACGAGAAGCTAGAGGAATACCAAGGGCTGACAGAAGAACTAGATGGGTTGTGGGAGGTGAAATCCACAGTAGTCCCAGTGGTAATAGGAGCACTAGGGGCTGTGACCCCCAAACTAGGAGAGTGGCTCCAGCAGATTCCAGGAGCAACATCTGAGGTCTCTGTCCTGAAGAGTGCGGTCCTAGGAACAGCTGAGATACTGTGCAGAACCCTCAAACTCCCAGGCCTCTGGTAGAGGACCCGAGCTGGAGGAAGACACACACCACCCGACAAAGGGTGAGAGGGAGATTTTATATTTCTGATGGCCTCTGCGTTGTCTGAAGGCACAGCTGATTTAAGGTGACAGGAAAGACGTTGAGTTGAAAAGATTCACGTTGTCTCTGAGCACTGAGGAAGAGTTTCCTGCTCCTCAGCAAAAGTCAGAGAATCGCTGCAGTTGTTTGATGTGGACGTGAAGACTTTGTATCTGCTGATGACCCTGCACGGTTCAGAAGGGACTCGACTCCAAGTCACACACAGTGCATATCGCCCTCTAGTGTCACGGAAAGGGTAGAGCACGAATGTGTGTGCGCGCGCGTGCGCGCGCGCGTTTGGTGAGATGTTAAGCCTACTCACTGATACTCAGGCGAAGTCAAGAGGCTATCTCTCTCTCCCTGTCAGCTTGTGCTCGCTCTCTCTCTCTCTCTCCCTCTCTCTCCCTCTCTCTCCCTCTCACACACACACACACACACACACACACACACACACACACACAACAGCCCTCCCTGCCCCTCGCCTCCTGACACGGCCACACAGCTGGCCTCAGCCTGTCACGAGCTGCCGGCTGAAGGCTTACTAATGAGACTCTACAAACAACACAATCTAACACAACAACACAACCATTCTGCCAGTCCTACACCTCTACCCACGTGTGCTGCGTGGATGCACTCATAGAGCACGTGCTTCATGCTTTTGGGCTGAGAAAGTACATTTCTGCATCTATTTAAATCGATAATAACTTGATTGATTAATTGACTGATTGATTGATTGATAGCAGCCATCTGCGTCACTTTTCTGCACAACAGTTCCATGGCAACCGAGGGGGCCTCTCACTATGGCAACCCAGTGATGGAGTGAGTGTAGGATTGATGTTGGGGGGGGGGGTCACATCAAGTTTGGTGAGGGGGCGTGTGTGTGTGTGTGTATAGTATTTGATTAGGATACGTTTTGCAGAGCAGATCTGTCAAAACTTCTCTGGTGTCTTGCCAAAGCCAAACCGCTGTTGCTACCAGACACACGCCGCTCATTATCAGAATTCTGCACGTGTGGGGGGGGGGGGAGAGGGGGCGAGAGAGAGAGAGAGAGAGACAGAGAGAGAGAGAGAGCTTAGTGCACCAGTCACAGTTAGCCTCAGCCACACGGTTTCAATTAGGGGGTTTGCCCAACTAAGACCTGGCTCTGCCCGTTAGCCATGTTAACAAGTCTATGTTCTCTACATCAGACTCGAGGCCAGTTCATAGTCCTGACGTGCCATCCACGGAGCGTACTCCGCTGGGCTCCGCGCGGACAACAAGTCCTCCAACCCATACGACCACATAGGTCGTTTATCCTCTCATACGACCCACAGGAGCGTTTCCTAAATTAGCGCCCCCTACCGGCGGCAGGAGATATGCCGCAGATACTCTTCGCCTCTGTGCATTGTGGGTTTTTCAAACAGTGTGAGAACAATAGAATATGTAGTCAGTGCGTTTTTGTGTTGTTTGTCCGTCTAGTATAGTAACTAAGATTGCTATTGGCAGTATGTTTACTATGAGTGACGTCATAAGAGCTAACTCAACATTAGCCAAAAGTTAGAAAGTCAGCTAGCGTGGACATTATAACCGCTATGTGACATTAAACTTTGCTTTTATTAATATTCCTTCTCGCGACAGCTTATGGCAGGAGATGCTTATTGCTGCAGGGAAAGTAACGCGTTATAATGACGGAGGAGCGCGAGGAAGCAGCTTAACACGTCACTGTAGGTCGTAATTAGCTGCTTGTACAAACCGCCTACGGGGTCGCTTTTTGGGTGGAGGACAGTCTCCGCGCGGACTAAAATGACGCAATAGTGGATCTCAGCAACTTTTATACAGTATGGAGACGATGTTTCTCCTCATCCATACTTGTCATATCCCTCACCAACAAGCTGAACTGCCCCTCTCTGCCCCTCCCTTCGTTAAGCGGTCGAACATACCGCCTCCGCCGGGGTTTTCTTCCCAACATGGCCTGGCAACACAGCAGCTCTTCTTCCTCATCTGGGGAAAGCGTCATATTGTTTACAGTCTGTAACTTCCGGCGGAAAAGGAAAAGGACGCGCAAAGAGTGTGGGAAATGTAGGCCTTGGGTACGCGTTGGTATGACTGGACTGTGGAAAGACTATGAAAAGGTGTGGTCCGTCCGCTCAGTGTATGTGCCCTACTTACAGACTATGTGAGCGCCCTTAGTTCTTCAGCACATCTACGGATCCACATACTGGGCCACATCACCAGTGATGTGACCTGGATTCATTGGGTGTTGTGGGTCTTTCAACTATCAGACACCCTCGTCCAGGCGACCCGAGGTTTGGCGTTGACCTTTCTCCTTCTTTGATCCCATCTCAACCTTTTGCAGGGAGTTGTTCCTTATCCCATGCAAGGGTCTAAGGACAGGATGTTGTGCTGCAGTAAAGCCCCTTGAGACAAATGTGTAGTTTGTGATATTGGGCTGTACAAATAAAACGGCCTTGACCTGATGAACATGATCACCTCAGTACGGGCAGCTGCGTGGATTATTACTGGGATTTACTGAAATAAAATGGCGCACGTGGAGTTCATATCGAGTATTAAAAAAATCTAACTCAAGCACAAATTCCTATCTGGCCCCAATCAGGAATACATCTCTCTCTCTCTCTCGCTCCCTCGCTCTCTCTCTAAAATGTAGAGACCCGAGAGAGAGAGAGAGAGAGAGGCATGACATGACATGTTTGACATATGTGACCTCATGAGCTAAACTTAGCCTGAGGTCAGAGACAACCGAGAATGTCAAATACCGGACACACACACACACACACACACACACACACACACACACATGCCCCCTCACCAAACTTGGTTTGACCCTCACTATACGTATGTATAGGACTGTTGCAATCGTCACAGGCTACTATAAAACTTACACACTGCACTGCCCTCAGCTGGTGGACAGTAGTAGTAGCAGCCCCTCTCCCTGCCCCCTCTCTATGGCAAGTACTACAGAGCAGCCTCATTCAGAGAGAGAGAGAGAAATTTTTGAATGATGAAACAGACCTTCATTTCTATCTGGTTATGTTAGTTTTCCCTTATCCAAAATTACAACAACAAAATTCATTCAAAGACCCAAAACAAAATACCAAGGAAAAAATCTCAGATATTCAGAACTAAAGAATTCTCTGACAGAACACAGCACACCCTGCACGCCCCAAATGTTCACAAAAACTTCTGTCTTTGTTGTCAGTCTGTATAAAACTCTAACTCCACTCTGAGCCAAGCTGCCAGCAGCCCAGTCAGCATCAGAACCACGTCTTCTGACCCCTCGCCCCTCACACGGGTTTCCTTGTTTTCCAGATAGCTAACTTGGCCAGTCCTGAAAAGAAATTCATTAATGTGTGTACATATTTTTTCTTTGCAGAGTAGTGTGGACCATAGATTAAAAAGACAAAAAAGATTTTTTTTCCTCCTAAGCCCTGAAACCATGTCTGTAGTGGGCTTAATAGTCTGGGACACCGAATAACAGATGGTATATTGTTTCTGTCTGCAAGTAGAAAGGACAGCCATCCTCTGTGCCAGGATTGGGGTGCACCAGATACCTATTTGTAGCTATGGCCCCATGTACAATCCTCCACTGGAGGTCACCTGTCCGTTTGTTAACAGGAGGTTTGTACAAGGACCACCAACAGCCCCTTGGGGACATCCCACACCAAAAAACTCTGTCCACCTTAATACCTTCACCCCTGTCAGGGAGTGCAAGGTTTGACTACTTCATGCTGACATGATAGGCTGCTTTTTTCCCTACAGTCTCAAAGTCTCTCAACTCTAGGGTCTTTAGAGACAGCAGGATGTCCTCCTTATCTTGCCACTGTCTCACAGCAGGACAGACGGCCAGGGAAGGAAAGACATACTCATATTCACCATCCCATTGGTCGGATAGAGTATGATCTTCAGCAAATGCTCTGAGAGCTTCTGGCAGGGAAACACAGACCTCCTCCACCAGCCTGAGCAGCAGTCTGTTGGATCTGATGCTGGATGGGTGATGGATGTCTTCGTGAGATGACCCAGCTTAACACAGCCAGTCTCTCTAAGTCTGGATCTCAGGCTAACAGAAGACAAAACCTGATAGGTGATGGATGAAACTGTTTCCAAACAAGGGTTCCTCAAAGAGCCACATCCCTGGTGTCATCACAGCTTCCTGACGGAATGTAAAACCTGTCATGCCTGTAAGACAGACTGGTAAAAACATGTCAGACCAGTTAAATCCATTGATTGGGGCCGAAGAAGGAATAAGTGTTTGTTGTATCCTAGGCGTCCTTAGCAGCAAACAGGCAGTATCTGTCCATGGCAGGCCAAAGCTGTAAAGCAGTCTCTGCGTTGCCTGTTTCCTGAAGGCTGTGTTCCGTGATTCGATGTCTACCAGGCCCCGTCTCCCTCCTGTACCGGCAAGGACAGTATCACTGATCTCAGCCGGTGCTGCCCTGACCAGAAGAAATCCACACCTGCCCTCTGAATTCCTTCAATCAGACCCCATGGTGGAGGTAAGACTACCAGTTTGTGCTAAAGGGTCGAGGCAACCAAGTAGTTATTGACGATCAGGACCCTTCCCCTGTAGGAAAGCTGAGGTAGCAGCCATATCCATTTAGACAGTCTGGCACACACTCTCTCCATAGCACCCCCTCCCCATTTCTTTCTCTGAAATTCCTCTGTTCCCAGAAAAACACCCAAAATTTTCATGCCCTGCCTTCCCCATCTGAAGTTTCTTGGCAACTTTAGCCTGTCCGTGTCTGCCCACTGCCCTGCCCAACCTGTTGAGCTTAATTTTTTTTTTCCCCAGTTCACTTTTGCTGAAGATGCCCTTTCACACAAGTCTAAACTACTACCCAGGAACCCCACATCTCTCTGGTTTCCGACAAACATGGTAATGTCACCCGCATATGCTGACACCACAAGCAAGGGGCACTGAGGCAATCCCAGTAGCATAAGTACCGATAGTCTGGATCTTAATCTATCCAGAGATAGGACATCCTAAACAAATGCCTCTCTGAACCTGTACTGGACAGCTCAGCCCACCGCCCACTTTCAGCAAACAGAAAGCGTCCTTATACAACAAACCCAGCAGCAAAACAAAACTATCTCCAAAACCAGAAGCTCTTAACGTGGAACAAGAAAACCACGGTCAACCCTATCAAACGTTTTTTTCCCGATTTAATGATATAATTCCAACATCAAAATTGTAGTTTTCAAATGTCAGATAAATCTGTCATGAGAAAAATGTTGTCCATAATGTCTGGTACACAGTATGACTGGTCTCTGTGGATTGTTAATCCTAGAAGGTTTTTAAGCCTACTGGCAAGCACTTTTGAAGAAGTTTTGTAGTCTGTGCATAACAAAGCCACTGGTCTCCAGTTCTTAAGTAAAGCCAAATCTTCTTTTTTGGGTAAAATTGAAAGAACTGCGTGCCGACAGGATGCCAGTGACAGGCTTGTCTGAGAACACTCCTGCAGCACCTCCCGTAGGTCGGTCCCCAAAAACTTCCAGAAGTGCTTATAAAGGTCTGCAGGCAGTCCGTCCAGTCCAGGGACTCGACCAGAAGCCATCTGACCCACTGCAGCACTGAGATCCTCCAGGGAGATGTTGGCATCCAGGACGGCTCTGTGCTCAGAGCTCAACTGAGGGAGGCCTTGCAGCTCGTCCGCACACTCTCTGTTAGAGTTCTCCATCCCGAAGGCACTGTAGAACTCTACGGCATGTTGGTTCATCTCAACCAGGTCAGACATCACCGAGCCATCAGGGAGGTGGAGACAGACCATTTGTTTCGTCTGAGAGACGGATTTCTCCAGGTTAAAGAAGAAGGAGGTGGAAGCATCAATGTCTCTAATGCTGGTGAACCTTGACCTGACCAAAGCCTCTTTAACTCTTTCATGTAAAAATGAACCTAATTCCTATTTCTTTGAAGCCTGAGACTACCTTGGCTGTTGTGAGTGAACAGACTGTTTTCCAAATCCCTGATTTCTTTCTCTAAATCCTGAATGACTCATGACTCTCGCTGTGGAATGACTTGTATACTGTTGACAGAAAACTCGTATGTGTGCCTTGACCTCTTCCCACTACTGACTCAGGGTCTCAAAGTCCCTCCTCTTTTCTCTCCAGATTCCCTGGAACATCTCAAATTTCTGACGAAAATCATTTCCCTGAAGCAGCTTAACATTAAAGCGCCAGTACAAGCTGCATGGAGTGGCTGGTGAGATGGGAAAGTCTAAAGTGACTAAGTGATGGTCAGTAAAACCTGCTGGGTGAACGTGACTGTTAAATAACCTGTTGCTAAACCCAAGTGATATGAAAACCCAATCCAGCCTGGCTGCACTCATACTCCCATCCAGCACCTGAACCCATGTGTACTGCCTAACCTGGGGATGTTGGATCCTCCGTACGTATCTACACCTGATTCTGCAATCACATGTGATAGAGTGGTGGTAAGTGGGGTTCCTTTCCTGCCCCCCCCCCATCACTACACATTCTGGAAATCTGATTTATCATCCGCATATTTGATTTGGCAACGATTTTACACCGGATGTCCTTCCTGACGCAACCCTCCACATTTATCCGGCCTTGGGACCGGCACTAAGAATGCACTGGCTTGTGCGTCCTTTCTTTGTTTGTTTTTGGTCTTTTTCTTTTTAAGAGTAAAAAACCTACAATAAAGACAGATAAATAAATACAACTTACTAACAGCAAGTCGACCTCACCAAACACACTCACTCACACATCGACTCCCAGCATGCAGAGAGAGAGAGAGAGAGAGAGAGAGAGAGAGAGAGAGAGAGAGAGAGAGAGAGACAGAGAGAGACAGAGAGAGACAGAGAGAGAGAGAGCGAGAAAGAGAGAGACAGAGAGAGAGACAGAGAGAGAGATAAAACCTTGGTTAAGTTTATTATTTTAACCAGAGCATAAAGGCAGCAACCACAAACACACACACACACACACACACACACACACACACACACACACACACACACACACACACACTGTTCATTCAATTCAACTGCTTTTTGAAAATAAAGGCAAGTACCAACACCCTTTTCTCTTTTGCTTTCTGTTGCTGTCTCTCTCTCTCTGTCTCTCTCTCTCTGTCTCTCTCTCTCTCTCTCTCTCTCTCTCTCTGTCTCTCTCTGTCTCTCTCTCTCTCTCCGTCTCTCTCTCTCTCGCTGTCTCTCTCTCTCTCTGTCTCTCTCTCTCTGTCTCTCTCTGTCTCTCTCTCTCTCTGTCTCTCTCTCTCTCTCTGTCTCTCTCTCTCTGTCTCTCTCTCTCTCGCTGTCTCTCTCTCTCGCTGTCTCTCTCTCTCTCTGTCTCTCTCTCTGTCTGTCTCTCGCTGTCTCTCTCTCTCTCTGTCTATCATCAGCCTGAGATAATGAGGGTTTAAGAGCTTATTAACCTCACACACACCACAGCTCAACCTGAAACCACAACCCGTGACTGTGTACGTGTGTGTGTGTGCACGTGTGTGTGTGTGTGTGTTGTGTGTGTGTGTGTGTGTGTGTGTGTGTGTGTGTGTGTGTGGAGGCTTATAAACCAGACTTCCTGTCTGTTGTTGTGAAGACTATTATTTGCTATATCCAAACGGTCTTTCCTCATGTAAATATACATTATTTTGAAGTTAAAAACAAAATAAGAACAACACCTCCATCCTCCTCCCCTTCTCTGACTCTCCATTACGACACGGTCCTATCTCGGTACTTATCTGTGTGTGCGTGTGTGTGTGTGTGTGTGCATAGGTTTGTTTGTTTTAGTGGTGACGTCACAGTGACCAGGTTTTGTATGTGGTCTCCTTAGAAACGATGTTATCAAGAGAAGACAAACAGACCTGAACCAATTAGAGAGCAGCAAGGCCAGCACTGAATTAAACCCTGAGACCCATGATTATCTCTATCTCTCTATCTATCTATCTATCTATCTATCTATCTATCTATCTATCCATCTCTCCCCTCCCCCTTACTGTGATGTAAATAAAAGTTATCTTAAAAGTGAAAAAGTCTCTCCTCTCTTTCTCTCCCTCTCTCGCTCTCCGTCTCTCCCTTTCTCTTGCTCTCTCTCTCTCTCTCTCTCTCTCTCTCTCTCTCTCTCTCTCTCTCTCTCTCTCTCTCTCTCTCTCTCTCTCTCTCTCTCCGTCTCTCCTGCTCTCTCTCTCTCTCTCTCTCTCTCTCTCTCTCTCTCTCTCCGTCTCTCCCTTTCTCTTGCTCTCTATCTCCCTCCCTCTGTCTTGCGCTCTGTCTTGCGCTCTGTCTCTCTCTCTCTCTCTCTCTCTCTCTCTCTCTCTCTCTCTCTCTCTCTCTCTCTCTCTCTCTCTCTCTCTCTCTCTCTCTCTCTCTCTCTCTCTCTCTCTCTCAAACACACACACACGGCGGTGTCAACCCTTCCAGGTGACCACCAGCTCACTGGGGCAGGTAGGAGGTCAGGTGTCTCGCTCAGGAGCACCTCCACGTTTTAAAGGAGGAGCCGAGGATGGAAACCGACAACCTTCCAGTTACCAGCCCACCCGCTCCACCTCCTGAGTCACTGCCGCCCCAAGGTGGGAGGATGTGGCTCCTCTTCAGGTAGGTCAGAGGTCAGATGTCACGCCCAGGAGTTAGTTAGATCGCTTATGGGCTCCTCGGCAGAGCAGACCGATGGGTTTTGAACCGCTGTCACGGCTCCATCTACAGCCGTACTGGATCTGTTAAAGTACTTCAAACTACATCAAGTGTCTGAGCAACAGGTTTAGAGACAGCTTCTACCCACAAGCCACCACACTCTGCAGCTGAACACGCGTTGCTATTTACACAAGTCCACTGTGTACTGCTCGCAGTATCTGATGAGTACTGCTGCCGCCGGCTGCCACGTACACAAGTCCACTGTGTACTGCTCGCAGTATCTGATGAGTACTGCTGCCGCCGGCTGCCACGTACACAAGTCCACTGTGTACTGCTCACAGTATCTGATGAGTACTGCTGCCGGCTGCCACGTACACAAGTCCACTGTGTACTGCTCACAGTATCTGATGAGTACTGCTGCCGCCGGCTGCCATGTACACAAGTCCACTGTGTACTGCTCACAGTATCTGATGAGTACTGCTGCCGCCGGCTGCCATGTACACAAGTCCACTGTGTACTGCTCACAGTATCTGATGAGTACTGCTGCCGGCTGCCACGTACACAAGTCCACTGTGTACTGCTCACAGTATCTGATGAGTACTGCTGCCGCCGGCTGCCACGTACACAAGTCCACTGTGTACTGCTCACAGTATCTGATGAGTACTGCTGCCGGCTGCCACGTACACAAGTCCACTGTGTACTGCTCACAGTATCTGATGAGTACTGCTGCCGCCGGCTGCCACGTACACAAGTCCACTGTGTACTGCTCACAGTATCTGATGAGTACTGCCGCCGGCTGCCACGTACACAAGTCCACTGTGTACTGCTCGCAGTATCTGATGAGTACTGCTGCCGCCGGCTGCCATGTACACAAGTCCACTGTGTACTGCTCACAGTATCTGATGAGTACTGCTGCCGGCTGCCACGTGCACAAGTCCGCTGTGTACTGCTCGCAGTATCTGATGAGTACTGCTGCCGCCGGCTGCCACGTACACAAGTCTACTGTGTACTGCTCGCAGTATCTGATGAGTACTGCTGCCGGCTGCAACGTACACAAGTCTACTGTCTGCAGGACCATTACTACTGCACAGGAAGGGCTTTTCTAACACACTGTGCCACCAAGTACACTCAAAGACTGCACTGACTTTTTTGTATATGTATCCTGGTCTTGTACCTTGATTACTCTAAGTACATTCATAAGTACTTTTATTTCCCACTTGTGTGTTGAGCCAGCAAAACAACCACTTTATTGAGAAGAAGTGTAAACTTGTTTTCCTATTTAACAAATAAACTTGAGACTATACTACACTATACAATATTATAATGTGCTGTGCACTGGACTACTATACTATACTATATAATAATATTCTATACTATATAATACTGTACTATACAATACTATATCATACTGTACAATACAACACTATATTATACTATACTACATGTTAAACTCACACCTGATATATAAATATGATAAACTTCCACCTGACATATAAATGTTAAACTCACACCTGATATATAGATATGTTAAAGTGATATATATATATATATATATATATGTGTGTGTGTGTGTGTGTGTGTGTGTGTGTGTGTGTGTGTTAAAGTGATATATAAATATGTTAGAGTGATATATAAATATGTTAAAGTGATATATAAGTATGTTAAACTCATTTATAAGTATGTTAAACTGATATATAAATATGTTAAAGTGATATATATATATATGTTAAACTGATATATAAATATGTTAAAGTGATATATATATGTTAAAGTGATATATAAATATGTTAAAGTGATATATATATATATATGTTAAAGTGATATATAAATATGTTAAAGTGATATATATATATGTGTGTGTGTGTGTTAAAGTGATATATAAATATGTTAAACTGATATATAAATATGTTAAAGTGATATATATATATGTTAAAGTGATATATAAGTATGTTAAAGTGATATAGATATGTTAAAGTGATATATATATACGTGTGTGTGTGTTAAAGTGATATATAAGTATGTTAAAGTGATATGTAAGTATGTTAAACTGATATATAAATATGTTAAAGTGATATAGATATGTTAAAGTGATATATATATATGTGTGTGTGTGTGTGTGTGTTAAAGTGATATATAAGTATGTTAAACTGATATATAAGTATGTTAAACTGATATATAAATATGTTAAAGTGATATATAAGTATGTTAATGACTTACAGGTCAGGTAGTGGTTAGACTGCACTTTTGCCAAAGTGTTGCCGTATGACTTAGGAAGTGAATAGGCTCACTCTATTATTCTGCAATACACTATACTAGATAGTAGTTTCTACCTTCCAGCACACTGCACTGCCCCCTGACGTTCAGTCGGTGGAACAACAACTCACTCCGGTACAGTTTATTCTAATCACCTCATTGGTCCGTTTGTATCCAGTCAACCAATGAAGGAACTCATGAAGGATGAGGCTATGAGGGGCACGTGTGTGAGTGCGTGTGTGTATGACGTCACGGTGTGTCATCAGGTTGACATGACCGCTCACATCCGGGAGGATTTCAGGTGTCTGTCAGTTCGCTAGCGTGTTTGTTCGGTTCCGGGTTCAGGGCTCCCGTCCCGTGCTGGTTGTTAAGGTGGGGCTGGTGATTCAGCTCTGAACAGGGTAGGGTGGAGCTGGCGTTAATCCTGAAAGCGGGAGGGGTGTGTGTGTAGGGGGGACGGGGGGATTAACGGATGAATGGCTGTAGCTTTACCTACTCCTCCACTGCCCTTTTTACCCAACATACCAGCCAACCCTCCTCACCCTCTCCTTCATTGTGTGATTCTCCCTCTTCCAGTCTTTTCTGTCTCTCTGTATCTTTCACTTTGTCCTTTTGTGTCGTGTGGTTTCGTCTCATTCTCTCTCTTTTCAACTTACATCTCTCTCCGTCAGTCTCTCTTCTGCTCCGTCTGTCTCAGCTGTTTTCACTGCAGCAACCCTGGACGAATACTGCTGCAGGTTTGACTGGCTGACGAAGTCCGACCTTCACCACTCACACACACACACACACACACACACACACACACACACACACACACACACACACACACACACACACACACACACACACACACACACACAGCACCAGGTGTTAATAACTTTAAATTTGTAAAGTTTGAAATGTAAATCCTGGGTTAAGCTCAAATCTGATTGGTTATATCAGCCTCTGTTAAACCCCACCCACTGCACGTCTGTCTGTCTGCATGTCTGTCTGTCTGTCTGTCTGTCTCTGCTACCACATCCAGGTGTTCAAGAATTTTTTTTCCTGAGCTCTGAAACAAGTATTTGTCTTTCAGCGTCGCGTAGCGTGGCGGTCTATCCCGTTGACTACCAACACGGGGATCGCCGGTTCGAATCCCCGCGTTACCTCCGGCTTGGTCGGGCGTCCCTACAGACACAATTGGCCGCGTCTGCGGGTGGGGAGCCGGATGTGGGTATGTGTCCTGGTCGCTGCACTAGCGCCTCCTCTGGTCGGTCGGGGTGCCTGTTCGGGGGGTGGGGGATAGCGTGATCCTCCCACGCGCTACATCCCCCTGGTAACACTCCTCACTGTCAGGTGAAAAGAAGCGGCAGGTGACTCCACGTGTATGGGAGGAGGCACGTGGTAGTCTGCAGCCCTCCCCGGATCGGCGGGGGGTGGGTGGAGCAGGGACTGAGACGGCCCCGAAAATAGGGTGACTGGCCAAGTACAACTGGGGAGAAAAAAAAGGAGGGGGGGGTCCAAAAAAAATAGAAACTATTTCTTTCCAGCACACGCCATTCATACCTGCCCTCCTCCCCCCTGACTTTCTGCCATCCTTCCATTTTGCCTCGCTCTTATTCAGACACACAGGGGGACGTTTTACGAGGAGGAAACTGGACGTCTCGCCGAGATTTAAATTAAAGGTGCGCGCGCGCGTGTGTGTGTGTGTGTGTGTGTGTGTGTGTTGTCTAAACACAGCCCGTCCCACAGGGGCGTAGTGATGGATGTGGTGGTTGGTGTGAGCAGCTCGGCGGTGCCGATGGGTTTACTGACAGTCCGGATTAATCCTGACACGGGCTGAATGTGTTCATTCACAGGCTGCCTGGCTGCCGCTGGGCAGCCGGGCCATGCAGAGTAAAGGAGGTGTTGAGGTGTGAAGCACCTTACCAAATTCTGATCATCTCCGGTTGCCATGGTGACGGCACCGCCTGTCAGGGGGGGCGGTCTTCTCAACACGTGACACCCGTTCAAAGCCCCGTTTCCTCATTAATTTTCAAATTAAATCAGACGCTGAAACCCCCAAAATAATCAAATTGAAAACGATTTTTCTCAGATGAGAAAAAGAGAAAGTTTTTCATCCACGGTGTTTTCGGAAAGTTCGTCGTCCACGCTGAAACGCCACAAAAATGAAAAAATGCGGAAGTATCTACTGCGCATGCTCTCAACGTGACGCGGCATTACCCTGAGATCACGTGACTGCTATTCGCCAGCGTTTTAGAAAAGCTTCGTTTTGGTTTGCCGTAAAGACCGGCTTAGTGCCGTGCCGTAAAGACCGGCTCCGTGTCGTAAAGACCAGCTTAGTGCCGTGCCGTAAAGACCGGCTTAGTGTCGTGAATACCAGTTTGGTGTGGACGGAAGACCAGAAGGGAAGAAAAAGATGAGTTTTTGAATGTATTCCTGTTGGCGTACATGTCATCTTCTGTCCTTCAGTCTATTCAGTTTAATTCAATTCAGGCCGATGCAATCTTTTTTCTGTGTGTATGTGTATGTGTGTGTGTGTGTCTGTGTGTGTGTGCGTGAGGGGGGTTGTTTCAGTGTGTTATTAATGCCTACATTCTGTCTTCGCTGGCGTTGTCCAGGATACCATCAACCACGCCTCCCCTGGGAACTCCCCACGACCCCGCCGTGACCCCATCAGCAACCCCACCATGAACCTGCCGTGCCCTTGTGCTCACCTCACAGAGGGATCATGGGAAAAGCTGCTGACTGGTCTTCCTTCCTTCCCCTCATAGAAGTGAAGAGGAAACCAGCGCTCGTCTTTTTAGTTGGTTCTTCGCATCGTCTCTCCTCCGTCCCCCATTGAAAACCCTTTTTTCCTCCTCTTTGTATTCTCACTCTGCGTGCTCACGTCTCACGGCACATTTTAGCCGCTCTCAGGAATACTTTTTCCATGTCATTGTCTGGTTGCTGCAGCTCTGACCTTTAACCTCTTTAACAATGGCTACTTGTGATGTCAGCAATACAGGAAATAAATGTTCAGTCAGTCTTTTATCAAAGGCGCTTTAGCTGAATAAGATCCATCATCTCCATCTCTTCCATGGCGCCTTCATGTGTGAGCGTCCTCGGCCACTGGCGCGAGTAAACAGCATGTAGAGTGAACGGGTGAGATGGGGGCTGAGACACGGCTACATGGACAAAAACAAACTTAAGGTCCCTCTACAACCACCAGTCTTCTTCTGTTCAGCTTCTGGAAGGTGTTGTGTCCAAATACTCTCAAACTCCATTAATCAATAAGGACACTCGAGTCTAGCTAATGTAGCCGTGAAGCTAAACAACGCCGGTTGGCCGTGTTGGTTGAACAGCATGTAATCAAAACCAACGTTGGATCACACCCTCCAATGTAAGAAAGGTGGCTACGTCTCAATAAGCCATAATAACCATCGAGACATGAACGCAGAGCTCCAATGAGAAGTATGCAGAGATGTTATTACTGAACCCCAACTGATGCCTCTTGAAAACGTCGTAGCATCTGGCACTAGGGCGAACAGGGCAGCACCAGACTTGTCTTCAAGAGGAAGACAAGTGGAATGTGGAACACTTTCGAACAAACCTTCTATGATGTCCAAGTGTTACATCCAAACTGTCCCTCTTATTTAAAGAAATCACCAGAAGACCTCTATGTCAAGGCAGAGAGGGATAAGATGAGAAAGTACAACAGTCAGGTACTGACAGTAGAAAAGAGATCTTTTACACCTCTTACATATAGCACCTTTGGCGGATGGGGCCCTCAAGCTACTAAGTACCAGAAGTGACTGGTAGAATTGATTGGGTTTTTTTTTATTGATTGTTTTTATTGACTCTGTATTATATATTACTGTAAATAAAGTTCTTTTCGCTGAATCAAAGCCAATGTTTCAACACGTATGTGAGTGACATGATCAGAATCAGAATCAGCTTTATTGGCCAAGTGTGCTTATGTAGCAAATTCCGAGGGCAGCCGGGACGCGAATCCGGGTCTCCCGTACCAAAGGCAACTGTGCTAACCAGTCAACTAAAGGGTACGACCTGTTAGCCAACCAGCTAGCGAGTCTACTCCATGATCGTTACACTAGGCATCCATGGAATTTGACACCAGTCAAATTATCATTCTACAATTGATGACATCACTTGTAGAATAAGACAGAATTTCCTGATCCAGTCCTCAGGGACCCCCTGTCTGGCAGATTTCCTGTCTAACCCTTAACAGGGAGACCTGCTTTAAACTACTAACTAAAACAATCATACTATAGCCCAATGTGACATAATGAAGTGCTGACTGGTTGAGTAACTATGAACAGACCTACCTCTGCAGGATTACAGAGAAAAGCTGCAGGACAGGACGTCCTTGAGGACTGGATTGGGAATCATTGGAATAAAAGAATAAAGCTCCAATTTCTAGAAATAAAATAATATATTTTGTTTCCAGAATTTCTATCTAGAGATTCTATATTTTCTATCTAGTATGGACATATTCTGAATGGAACGCAAAAATTACAGATAATTTCATAAAATTATGAGGGTTTGTGATTTATTTTGTGAACACCCCCCCCCCCCATTCATTTTATGCTTCCTGTGCTTTGAGTTTTCCACTTTCAGAATGGCGCACCTTCTTCAAGCTTCAAACCCAATCAGAACAGAAGACAGAGGCCATGAAGCCTGGGACATAGACTACATTTAATGTTAGACTAAATATCAGTAGCTATATCTTAGACCGTCACCTAGTCCAGATGCCTTAAATCTTACCCAACGTCCGGTGGAAGAATTGGTAAGTTGATGCTGATGCCAGGATCACATCGAAGCTGTCAGACTGTTTAAATAGACACAGACGGGCATGTCGTCACTGGTTGATGACGACATTCTGACAGAGAACATCTTACGGGATCTCGAATCTCTGATGACTTCTTTTATTCCTGCAAACTTCGACGTCTGCTGTCAAAAAGGGAAACATGAGGATTAGTATTGAGTAATTAATAATTAACACAGAAATAAGACACGTGACTACAAACATGACTGAACTCCACAGAGGGACTGAGAAGAGAAGAGAAGAGGAGAAACAGAAGAGAAATAGGAGAAAAGAAAAAAAAGAGAAAGAAAAGAGAAAGAGAAGATAATCAAAATAGAAAAAAGGAGAAAGAAAAGAAAGAGCAGAGAAGAGACAGAGAAGAGAAAGAACAGAGAACAGAAGAGATGGAGAACAGAAAGAGAAGAGAAGATCAAGAGGAAAGAGGAGAAAAGAGAAAGAAGAGAGACAAGAGAAAGACGAGACGAGGGAGAAGAGAAGACAAGAGAAAAGAAGAGAGGAGGAAAGAGAGGTGACACCAGGGTCACCTAATGCCTGTGACCCCACCATGAACCTCAAATGACATCACATCGACCCCACCGTGAACCTCAAATGACATCACATCGACCCCACCGTGACCTCGCCACGACCTCCGTGATGAAGCGTCTATCAAAGAGTCCTCGGTTCCTGCCTCCAGGGTCAGGACCCGCCTGGTCTGACCTGTGGGTTCATCAGGTCTTTGGTTTGCCGGCAGCAGAGCGGACGTTTAACCACGAGGTTGAAGATTCGAATCCGTTCAACTGCTGAAACCACGTCAAGTCAAGTCAATTCTATTTGTACAGCCCAATATCACAAACCACAAAGGTGCCTCGGGCGCTTTACAGCAACACAACATCCGGTCCTTAGACCCTCACATCGGATAAGGAACAACTCCCTAAAAACCCTTTAACAGGGAGGAAAAACGGGAAGAACCCTCTGGGAGAGCACCAGAGGAGGGTCTCTCTCCCAAGACGGACAGCGTGCAATGATGTTGTGTTCACACAATTCACACAACACAACACTGAAAGAGGATAACACAATTATAATGGAATTATAGAATATATGATGAATATGATGAGCAGGATGCCAAGCAGTGACCAGACGCCACCGGAGCAGCCCAGGACCCGAGCCACGTGACCACCATCACCATGTAAAAAATTAGTCACAAGTCCGAGTGAGAGAAGGATATAACATTGAAACGGGGTAGCAAAATTATATGGATTTATAAGATTTATAAAAAGAAAATACGATGAGGGGGATGCCAAGCAGTGTCCAGGTGGCGATCACCATCACCATGGAGACCTGGGAGGAACCTGGGAGGACACTCGCATCACACTATTCACACACACACAGAAGAAGAGAAAGGAGAAGACATCGTTCAGAGAGAGAAAAGACATGGGAGAAGAGAAGAGTTTGCAATAGCCTATAATCTATACTCTATAATCTATACTCTGGTCGGCAGAACAGTGGTTGGTAAATTCATTGAGACAGAAACTGACCCACCATGCAGTCCAGGTTGTGAAGCACTCAACTTCAAGGCAACTAATTGCAAGCCAAGGCAAAACGATGAGTTTTAAGTTTGGATTTAAAGACTCAACAGACTCTGATCGTCTGACGGCAGCAGGCAGGTTATTCCACAAGAAGGGGCCCGATAGGAAAAGACTGAAACGACGTGAAGCTCAACCCTGCAAACTGGGCAGTAAACATCACAAATGTGTTGAGTCTTACACGAGCAGTACAACAACAGGGTGTTTTAGCAGAGAGCAGCAGACTCGTTGGCTGGGGGTCATGAGGTATTTATACAGCAGGTCCACACTCACTGCCTTTACATGCACGGTTATGAGTCCAGCTACGGTTACAGCTCCATTAGGCCATGTAACCGGGCTACGGTCGTTGTCCCAGTACACAAGAACCGGGGGAGAATCCACTTATTGATGCAAGTATGTCCGACCCCGGTACGGTAGGTGGAGATATGCCCCCTTTCAGCTGGTTGCTATTGGACCGCAGGAACTATGGATCATGCGCAGAACGCCTAGGCCAGTTCGGGGTGGACTGAAGCGTGTACATGCCAGAGTAAATCCATCCCCAACCGCATCATCTAGGTGTGTTAGTCCCACTTCCAGAAACTAGATTTAGTACGACTTCAGTCGGACTAACACGTTCACATGTATTTTAAAAGTCCAGTTTCAGTCGCACTAACACAATAAATCCACTTTTCTAACATCGTGTAAACGTGGTCACTAATAACAAACAACATTATAGACATGCATCCGCTTAGCTCTGTAGTACATGAGCACACACACACACACACACACACACACACACACACACACACACACACACACACCCACTCGTGTGCTAGTGGGTGTGCACGTGAGAGTCAGTGTGGGTGTGTGATACAGGTGTACCTACAATGGTAACCTCCCCATAAGTGAAATATGCATCACCATGGTAGCGGTGTGTGTGTGTGTGCGTGTGTGTGTGTCCACTCTTATGCGTCGACACTGCACGAGGCCCTCCCCCATGCCACAACCTGTCGCCACGTCAATGCAGAATGAACCGACCAATCAGATCACCTACTGCACGTTTCTTTTTTCCCTCCACCTTGTCTTGTGCCATTCTTTGGGGGGGGGGTCTGACTCCTCCCCCTCCCACCCACCCGCCCCATTCTCCTCCAACCTGTCTCAACACTGCCACCTGCTGTCGAAAACAACATATCTGTAACTTTTCTCTCTCGCTCTCCGCCCCTCTCTTCTTTAGTCTCTCTTTCCATTCTTCTCCATCACGTGCCCTCAGAGTGAAGGAGTGTGGATGGAAGACAGGGAGCGGGGGAGGGAGAGGGAGGGAGGGAGAGAGAGAGAGAGAGAGAGAGAGAACTTGTTCATTATCGTTCCTCTTGTATCCTGCTTTCGCTGTTCATCTCCTCAACAGAGTTCACAGAGAGGTCAGAGTTCATGGGGAGTTCACCTCCTCGCCCTCTCAGCCAATGACGGATTATTTCCTGTTCAGTGAATGAAGGTGTGTCTGTGTGTGTGTGAGAGAGAGAGAGAGAGAGAGAGAGAGAGAGAGAGAGAGAGAGAGAGAGAGAGAGAGAGAGAAAGGGGGGAGGGAGAGAGTGAGGGGGAGAGGGAGAGAGAAATGAGAAACGGCGGTTTAAGACAGGAAGAGGATTGGTTAGAGGTTAAAGAATACAATGTAGAGAAAGCAGATTGAACAGAGGGATAGAAACAAAGAGAAGTGGAGAGAGAGAGACAGCAAGAGGGAGAGAGGGAGAGCAAGAGGGAGAGAGAGACAGAGCGAGGGAGAGAGAGACACAGACAGAGACATGGAGCGAGGGACAGAGAGAGAGAGACAGAAAGAGAGACAGAGAGACAGAGAGAAAGAGAGAGAGAGAGACAGCAAGAGGGAGAGAGGGAGAGCAAGAGGGAGAGAGAGACAGAGCGAGGGAGAGAGAGAGAGAGAGACACAGACAGACAGAGACAGAGAGAGAGAGAGACAGAGAGAGACAGAGGGAGAGAGAGAAACAGAGAGAGAGGACGGCTGTTTTATTCACTCTCACACAAACAAGACAACACACACACACACACACACACACACACTAACATTAGAGACAGACAACACAGCATCTTCTCTGGCTGGTGTTTCCTAGAGGATTGTGGGAAACTTCTCTCCTCAGCTGATGAAGATGACGACACGTTTCCTGGCCAGAGCCTCCAGATGTGACGTCATGAACAGATTTGGTTTTAATTTCAATGAATCAGCGTTTTGGAATCCAAACCTTCATATGAGGCACACACTCTCACACACACACACGCACACACACACAAGATAGGCCCAGGCTTATTTTCTGTGTCTACTTGCTCAGCTGGGGGTTTTGTGTGTGTGTGTGTGTGTGTGTGTGCTGATGTTGTGTAGGAAAGTGTGTCGTACTGAAGCACATTGTTCAGCGTTGCTCTGTGAGAAAAACAGAAAATAAAATATGAGAGAATGTTACATGAATACTTTCTCACACACACAGTAAAATGTTACACGAATACTTTCTCACACACACACACACACACACACAGTAAAATGTTACATGAATAATTACTCACACACACAGTAAAATGTTACACGAATACCTTCTCACACACACACACAGTAACATGTTACATGAATAATTACTCACACACACAGTAAAATGTTACACAAATACCTTCACACACACACAGTAAAATGTTACATGAATACCTTCTCACACACACAGTAAAAGCAGTACATTTGGGGATGTATAAATAAAATAAATAAAACAGAATGTAAAGACTTTGTAACCCAAACAGCCAGAAATACATACTAAATATGTGACCAGGTGAATGTAGGAGTGTGCTGGTGTTTCCTCTGCAGAATTTAATCTAAACGTTATGTATTAGTGTATGTATGCATCAGTATAAAGAGGAATTGAATTTAAATGTTATGTACTAATTGGTTTATTAATTTAGAGAGGAATGTCATGACGTCACAGGGAGCTGCTCTGTTAGTGTGTCTGACATGAAAACGTGTGTGGAGCCGAGCGTAAAAGCAGCTTTGACATGTTGCGTGTGTGGTGTGCCATGCTGCTGCGGTAGCAGCCCACATGAAAACCTGCTGAATGTGAAGAAAACTGGTTTCCGCTACTGTGTCTCTTCATTTAAATCAGGTCAACAAATGTAAATCCACATTTACTGTGTCCAAAAAATAGTTTCATGAGACACAAGGACAAAATAATAATAATAATTATTAATATTATATTATTGTTATGTTATCATTATTGTTGTTATCACCCTATTATATTATCGTTGTCTTTATAGTATTATTGTCATTATTATTATTGCATATTATAATTCTCGATATTAGTTTGAGTTAAATCTGAATTCTGTCTTCCCTAGTCGTTCACTTGGTGACGGGAGGACGCTAGTTGTGACCTTTGACCTCCAGGTGGATGGATGGATGGATGGATGAAACCAGCAAATATGAATCTCGTTTTATGTCATGTCATTATTTACAGACATAAACAGAGAAGCTGCAGCAGAGAGTCAACAGCAGATGTGTAATTTGTGATATTGGGCTACACAAATAAAACCGACTTGAGTCGGGCTTACTTTCCAACTCTGTTGTGTTACTGATACGCTCCGTTTTATTGCACAATTGTTAAAACAGAAACATCATTAAAATGACAGTAGTGTGATTTAGCAGATCTTACGTGTGTATCGCAGACGTGTCTGTCTGAGGCGCACACGGTCCAGCAGGTGGATTCTGACGGTGAGATGAATTGTATTCAAAAGTTCTAAAACCGGAGGGGTAGAAAACGCGTCTCCATCGTCATGGCAACCCCAGGGGTCGTTCTGTGTCTGTGGCACGCTGTAATCAAGAGAAGGCTGAGTGTAAAAAGCTAATTTCTAATCACTGACACATCAGTAGAGACGGTAATTAAATGTTCTTCTTCTGCAGCCGAGCTTTAAACCAGACTTCATGTGGATTCAGGTGTCGTCACATGACTCTTACTTTCAGACTCCATGAGGACATGAAGTGGCTAAAAGCCTTTGTCATGGATGAGACTGTGTTTTGGCATGCCATTCCTAATGCAGTCTTTAACAAGCTGGGAGGGGTTGCTTTTCTTTTGAACTGTCCAAGACACCGCTACGTTTATCCGCCTTTCATAAACACGTTTTACAATACTAGAAACAGTTGTTTAAACACAACTTTACCCCCCATGAGGTTCCAGTTTGGAATAATAGGTGTGTCCTGTTTAAGGGAAACTCTTTGTTTTTGGAAGAGTGGAGGAAGAAGGGTATTTTGGGCATTACACACATCATGGATGACAGAGGCAGTCCATTGAATTATGAGTTGTGTTTGAAATATAGTTTATCCTCCTCTGTAAAGGTCTATGACATGGTTAAAGGTGTGATCCCTATACAACTCAAGATGATGGTCTCACGGTGTCTTATTTACTCCTCTGTCAGCCCCACACTTCGCCCCTTAATGATTGACAACTTAAAATTTATCGACAGAACCCCTGCAGTAATCTCTTTATCAGAAACTCTGTTGGAGACTTGTTATCCTGACCCTTTAAGAAGGAATTATATTTTAGACATGTACTCAAATTTGAATGCCCATAAAATTACCATAAGATACATTTCATTCCCTACCCCCCCAAAGCCAAAGAGGTCCACTTCAAGATAATTAATGATATTTACCCCTCCAGTGAATTTATAAGATTAAAATTTAGTGTAGACTGTAATTTCTGCCAATTCTGCAAGACAGATATAGAAACAACGGATCATTTATTCTTCCACTGTAACATTACTTACAAGTTTTGGTATAATTTGTATGTATGGATGAAGTCGAGCATTAGTGCTCTACTGCCATTTCTACTAGTAAGTGTCAAATTTTGAATGTTTATGGAGGATAGAAATATAGAATTCTTGTTGAATAATGTGATTATTTTGGCAAAATATTTCATACACAAATGTAAATACTGCAAAACGCATCCCTGTGTAGCAGCCTTTAAAACCCAATTAGTAACTTTGTCTAAATCTCTAAAATGTATGAAAAACAGAAATGCCCAAAAATTGTTCTTTGTATTTGAACAATTTAATGTAATTTTACCCCTGGAATAGTGCATTGTCCCATTTTATTTTTTAATATCTCTTTTTAATTTTCCTTTTGTTTCCTTGTTTTGTTCTCATTGTCTTTGGCATGTACATGTTCTGTTCTTAGCTACTCTCTTGTTTTAGAGTATACTGGCTTTGTTTGATGTGTTTGTATATCTGTTGTCTTGATAAAAAAAAAAGTGAGTCGTCACATGACTCTTACCTTCAGACTTCATGAGGACTCAGGTGTGTCGTCACATGGCTCTTAACTTCAGACTTCATGAAGACTCAGGTGTGTTGTCACATGACTTACCTCAGACTTCATGAGGACTCAGGTGTGTCATCACGACTCTTACCTTCAGACTTCATGAGGACTCAGGTTGTCGTCACATGGCTCTTAACTTCAGACTTCATGAGGACTCAGGTGTGTCGTCACATGACTTACCTTCAGACTTCATGAGGACTCAGGTGTGTAGTCACATGACTTACCTTCAGACTTCATGAGGACTCAGGTGTGTCATCACATGACTTACTTTCAGACTTCATGAGGACTCAGGTGTGTCGTCACTTGACTCTTACCTTCAGACTTCATGAGGACTCAGGTGTGTTGTCACATGACTTACCTTCAGACTTCATGAGGACTCAGGTGTGTTGTCACATGACTTACCTTCAGACTTCATGAGGACTCAGGTGTGTTGTCACATGACTCTTACCTTCAGACTTCATGAGGACTCAGGTGTGTCATCACGACTCTTACCTTCAGACTTCATGAGGACTCAGGTGTGTTGTCACATGACTTACCTTCAGACTTCATGAGGACTCAGGTGTGTTGTCACATGACTCTTACCTTCAGACTTCATGAGGACTCAGGTGTGTCATCACGACTCTTACCTTAAGACTTCATGAGGACTCAGGTGTGTTGTCACATGACTTAACTTCAGAGCTCACGAGGACTCAGGTGTGTCATCACGACTCTTACCTTCAGACTTCATGAGGACTCAGGTGTGTCGTCACATGACTTACCTTCAGACTTCATGAGGACTCAGGTGTGTTGTCACATGACTCTTAACTTCAGACTTCATGAGGACTCAGGTGTGTTGTCACATGACTTAACTTCAGAGCTCACGAGGACTCAGGTGTGTCATCACGACTCTTAACTTCAGAGCTCACGAGGACTCAGGTGTGTCGTCACATGACTTACCTTCAGACTTCATGAGGACTCAGGTGTGTTGTCACATGACTCTTAACTTCAGACTTCATGAGGACTCAGGTGTGTCGTCACATGACTCTTAACTTCAGACTTCATGAGGACTCAGGTGTGTCGTCACATGACTCTTACCTTCAGACTTCATGAGGACTCAGGTGTGTTGTCACATGACTTACCTCAGACTTCATGAGGACTCAGGTGTGTTGTCACATGACTCTTACCTTCAGACTTCATGAGGACTCAGGTGTGTTGTCACATGACTCTTACCTTCAGACTTCATGAGGACTCAGGTGTGTCGTCACATGACTCTTACCTTCAGACTTCACGAGGACTCAGGTGTGTCGTCACATGACTCTTACCTTCAGACTTCATGAGGACTCAGGTGTGTCGTCACATGATTCTTATCTTCAGCATCAGCCAATCAAAACACAGAACGTCAATGCTCCATTCCATTATCATTTAATTATGAGTGTGTGTGTGTGTGTATGTGTGTTGACCTCTACCTTGTAACACACACACACACACATGCGTGTTTGGTTCTAATGTCACGGTACCTGAAAGCAATTTGTCTCCTGCTGAAAGCAAGACACCAAGCCAAAGAGAGAGAGAGGGGGGGGGGGGCGGAAAACAAATGAACGTGTCAAAAACAGGAAGAGAGGACAGAGAAAAGGAAGAATAGAAGAACACCCAGATGAAGGACAGAGAGAGAGAGAGGTTAAACATAGTTCAAGGGTTCAATTTGTGTTCACACACACACACACACACACACACACACGTTTGTGTGCATTAATTATGGTGGAGAACTCCGGCAAATGTCACATTTTGAGTGATGAGTGTGTGTGTGTGTGTGTGTGTATTTGTACAGTATGTGTAAGCACAAAAGTACAGTCAAAGGCCTTGGTCGAAATTGCTGTGTGTGTGTGTGTGTGTGTTTGTGTGCACGCATGTGCCTTCTCCACTCAGGTGGGTGACACCAGATTTGTAACCAAGTGACACCAACAGATAGAGCTGCCACTGTAACAATGTGTACACACACACACACACACTCACACACACTCAGCTCCGCATGGTATGATAATGTGAACTCAGTTTCACCCGAAAACGCTTTGACCTGACCATGTACACCCCCTCCTCCTCCTCTCCATACCCTGAAAATGTTTTTAGATGACAACAGCGGAGTCTCCTGTCCTCTCCTCTCTCCTGTCCTCTCCTCTCGCCTGTTCTGTCCTGTCCTTCTTCTCCTGTGCTCTCCTCCCCTCCCCTCCCCTGTCCTCTCCTCTTCTCAGGATGGCAGGATGACAAGATGGCTGGTTAGGAGAGGAGAAGAAGAATATTGCTGTTTGAGTTTCTATGTAGGTGAGTGGTTCACTTGAGAAACAGGAGAAAGGAGGAGAAAGAGTGAAAGAGAGAGAACGTGCGAGAGTGAAAGGGAAAGCGCAAAAGAGCGATAGAGAGTGAGAAATGGAAAGTGCAAGAGAGAGAGCGAGAGAGAGCGAGAGATACAGAGAAAGAGTGTGTGAAAGAGCAAGAGAGAGAAAGTGTGAGAGAGAGAGTGAAAGAGAGAGAGCAGTAAAGAGGTGGAGATTAGACAGAGAGCTTAACTGGATTTGAGGTAAGTGGAAGATTCAATTTGGAGAGAGAGAGAGGGAGGGAGAGAGAGAGAGGGAGGGAGAGAGAGAGAGGGAGGGAGCTGGGGTTACGGTGGAAGGTCAAGTTTATCATCTGTCTCCACAGCAACACAAAACAGCCACAGCTCGGTGGTTGTATTCACACTCCACCAGAATAACTGTTGTGTCAGCCATCTTTAGGACTGACAGGCTGAAAAAAACAGGTCACTCAACACGCACACACGCGCACACACGCGCACACACGCGCACACACACACACACACACACACACACACACACACACACACACACACACACACACACACACACACACACAGTTTCCACCCCAGCTGTCTGTATGAGGGACTCTCAACATGAACAAGTTCGAAAGTAAAATAACAAATAGAAATACACAACACACATAGTGAGTAATCAGACCTTCATCAGGTCATGGTGCATGGCCTCCACCACACACGTCTTCTGTAAAGATGAATCAATTTCAACATGTCACGTACACATACATGGTGTATGAAGGTGTGTGTAAAGTGTGTGTTGTTGTTGTGGGTTTGAGGATGGATGTGCCAGGTATCTGATGTGCGGCTGTTACACTTTCACCTCGATGTCACACATAGTCACGTCTGTTGCGTGACTACGTGTGACCCCTTCTTTCGTCATACAGAGCCACGTGGACGCCAGCAGGAAGTTCTACAGACGACACGTGTTGAGGAAACCCAGAGAGGCTGCAGGTGTCTCGCCTCCGCTTGGTGTCATGGTGTATTAACACTAGGGGTGTAAGAAAATATCGATACACTCGAGTATGGCGATATTATCTTTTGTGATACTGTATTGATTCTCAAAACCACTATATCGATTTTTAATTGTTTACACGTTAAGGTTCGTGACAAACATGTTGTGTTGTGTGCAACCCCGCGACCGCTAGATAGCAGTGTTGTAATCTAGCTTCAGCCATTTGACTCTTCCACTCCAACCCAACAACGTAAACTGAGACAGGAAGTAGCATAAGCACAAAGAACACAGCCCTATGAAACCGCAATATATCATCTTTCTTACAGTATCACGATATATCGCGATATGTTGAATCGTTACCCCCGTATCGTGATACGTACATCCACATTCTCACCAACACACAGCAGTGTTTCACTTTGTGTACCGTTTGTGTGTAGTTTGTGGTGGTCTATGGTGGTCTGGTAGAAACTAACCAGGGTGTTTGACATCTCAGAAAGTATAATCTCTGTTGTGTCTTCTTAATGTCACAACTGGTGGTTAGAGACCAGGAGAGGGAGTTTGAGATCTGAATGCCTAAAGATCTGAAGTTCTCCCCAGTTTCAACAGGGACACCATTGATATAAACTGGTGTCTGAACTGTTTTGGACTTCCTAAAATCAACACTTATCTCCTTTGTTTTCTCAACATTTAGTGAGAGGTTGTGTTCTTGACACCATATGGATAGGTCCCTCACCTCCTTCCTATAGGCATCTTCCTGGTTGTCACTTATCAGTCCAGTTACTGTGGTGTCATCTGTGAATGTCAATATGCTGTTATGACATTTGGCAACACAGTCATGTGTGAACAGATTGTAGAGTAAGGGACTAAGACAACAACCCTGTGGTGCTCCTGTATGGATAAGAATAAGGGACTAATAAGAATAAGGGAATAAGGGACTTGAATAAGGGACTAAGGCAACATCCCTGTGGTGCTCCTGTGTGGATAAGAATAAGGGACTAAGGGACTAATAAGAATAAGGACTAAGGGATTAATAAGAATAAGGACTAAGGGACTAATAAGAATAAGGGATTTGAATAAGGAGTTGAATAAGGGACTTGAATAAGGGACTAAGGCGACATCCATGTGGTGCTCCTGTGTGGTGAACTATGGTAGATGAGTAGCTGGTACCTGCTCTCACTGTCTGAGGTCTGCCTGTCAGAAAGTCATATAACCACTTACAGATAGAATTACCAAGGTCCCTAAGCCTTAGAACCAGTTTAGATGGTACAATGGTATTAAATATAGAGCTACAGTCAATAAACAACATTCTGACATAGGTGTTTTTTCCTTCAAGGTGTTTTAACACAGTATGCAGAGCCAATGACACAGCATCTTCCACACATCTATTAGACCGGTAAACAAACTGTAGTGGATCAAGGCTGGCAGGAATGTTAAGAATTATGAATGTCTTAACTAATTTAACAAACCATTTCATTATTACTGAGGTCAAAGTAACAGGTCTGTAGTAAGTAGCAGGTCTGTAGTCATTAAGACAGGAGACAGGTGATGTTTGGGTACAGGCACCATAAGGGTTTTCTTAAAGCATACACGAACATATAGTGACCGTGACAGGTTGAGGATGTAAAAACAGTCGACGGCTGATTGGAGCAGGTGTTAAGGACACCAGATGGGACACCGTCTGGACCGGCAGCTTTAACAGATTTAAAAACCTTACTGAGGTCAGCCTCTGTCACGTGACGTGTCACCTCGTCGAGTGACAGCCTAACGAGGTGACACGTCAAGTGACACGAGGTTCTGTGTCTGGTGGTCCCGAGTCCCCCAGAGAAGCCATAGAACCTTCTGAGGTCATGTGTATTTTTGATTTTATTTTTGTTTTATTTTCATTGTCAATTGTGATCAAATTCAAGCTGGTTGCTGTTTATTCATCTCTGCTACCCAGCAACACAACAAGACATTAATTTTTATCTTTCATTCTCATTTTCTGCTTTCCACCTTTTCTCCTTCTTACTTTTTGGTTTTCAGCCACTTCTTGAAGATTTGTTGCCTTTCTTTCTTTTTTGTGAGAAGTTTCTGGAAGGCGTCTCCATTTCCTGTACACTTCACCTCCTGCTGGCCAGACTGGGGAACTTCAGCAATGTAGAGCAAAATAGGAAATCAGAAGAAGGAGAGAGAGACGGCGAGCGAGATATCCCTGGTCCCACCCTCGCTTACACAGAAATTAATTGCCTACTTTATGCAGATGATCTAATATTATTAGCTCCATCTACGGAGACATTACAACAGCAACTGGATGATCTGCAAAACTTCTGTCAGACCTGGGCTCTGACAGTTAATCTGAAAATGATAAGAATTATGGTCTTACAGAAATGAGCCAGGTGTCAGGGAAACCCAAACAGGTTCTTACTAGGCTCCACTGACATAGAACACTCACAGCTACACATATTTGGGACTAATAATTACCTCTACAGGAAAATTTAATCTTGCCATTAATGATCTCAGAGACAAAGGAAGAAGGGCTTTCTATATTATAGAAAGTCTTCAAACACAGACATACCTGTTAGAATATGGCTCAAAATATTCAATCTATTATTGAACCATTTTTATTTTATGGTAGTGAAGCGTGGGGTCCTCTTGTAAATCAAGACTCTGAGAATGCTCTTGCAAATCTCAGTGTGGAGGGTTTCGATTGGATGTTTGTCTCATTTTTCACAGTACACAGGAACATGTCCAACAATGGATGCCGAGCAGGACTAGGCCAGTTTCCCCTGTTAATCAAGATGCAAAAAAGAGTAATCAAATTCTACAAACACCTAAAAGCAAGTGACCCCAACTCCTACCATTACAAAGCTCTCCATCACCAAGAGGTAAACAAAGAGAAGAGTCCCCTCAGCCAGCTGGTCCTGAGGCTCAGTTCAGCCAACAGCACAAGGCATCAGGACAGCCCTCACACCATCTGGCCCAACCACATTTTAGCTAAAGAAAAAGACAATTACATTAACCATTGGAGACCTATCACGAAAGCTCAAAGCAAACATCAGTGCTGCTTAGCTCTAAACAGACAGTACACGATGACAGACTATCTGACCACTGTGACTGACCAGAAACTGAGAAAGACATTGACTATGTACAGACTCAGTGATCACAGCTTGGTCAGAGAGCCTGCCGACACAGGCAGACCTGCTGCCTAGAGAAGACAGGCTGTGTCAGCTCTGTCCACAGAGACAGGTGGAGACAGACCTGCTGCCTAGAGAAGACAGGCTGTGTCAGCTCTGTCCACAGAGATGGGTAGAGACACAGCAACACTTCCTGCTACAATGTAGCACATATGAAGACTTAAGAACAAAGTTCTTTACAAAAATTAACACTAGAATGACCGGGATTTCACTCCTACCTAAGACCACCATGGGCGGTCAACATGACGGCCGGTTTTTAAACTCTATATTCTGTCAAGATAAATACCCAATTGAGATATTAATGCATTGCATGTGTTAGTATGTCTGTTAGGAAACTAACTGACACCAAAATTAACATGTTAACAACTATAATACTATTTTTAAACAATCTAAACTTCAGAGAGACATGGTCGAACTTGAATAGCAAAATTGAAAAAGTGAAAATATTACCTGAAAAACAAAACAGAAAACACATATTGCTAATCTAACAAATTTAACAAGGCCTATAACATGTGACATGTAAACAAAGAACCGAAGCATTGAAACAGCCCCAAACAATGACTGGAACTTAAAAACTACTAGAAAGACCGTGGGCCGTAAAAATTACCGCCCACGGTTTTTAAACTCTATATTCTGTCAAGATAAATACCCAATTTCATCTCATCTCACCATCAGCCGTTTCTCCGGGGTCAGGTCGCAGTGGCAGCAAGCTAAGTAGGGCACTCCAGATGTCCCTCTACCCAGCAACGCTCTCCAGCTCCTCCTGGGGGATCCCAAAGCGTTCCCAGGCCAGGTTGGACATGTAGTCCCTCCAGAGAGTTCTGGGTCTACCCCGGGGTATCCTCCTAGTTGGACGTGCCCAGAAAACCTCCAAAGGAAGGCGCCCAGGAGGCATCCTAACCAGACGCCCGAACCACCCCAACTGGCTCCTTTCGACACAGAGGATCAATGGCTCTACTCCGAGCTCCCTGAGGATGTCAGTGTACTGACTGGAACATGGTGAACGGACCACATCAGGAACTACAACGTCAAATTCTGTACCTGACTTTTTTTTTGCTGGCTGTTCAAACTCCACAAGAGGACCGAGAGCCACGTCTCTCTGCTGGAACACAAGACAGTTTATAAAAGTGAGTTAAGTGTTGAGTGTATTAATCTGTGCCTCGTGTCTGTGGTTTGACTCCATGGTAGAGTTTGAGACAGTTTACTTTACAGCAGAACACCCGCAGCACAGCCGACAGCTGCTGGGCTGCATGTACAGACACGCCACCACCGTGACTTAATCCTGGTTTGGTGACTTGGAAAAGGTTTTGTATTATCGGCCAAACTGGTGGAGCCTGACATGCAAAGTGTGACTTTGAATATCAACAGCATATTAGCGTGTTAGCATGGCAAGGACTGTAATGGTCAAACAGTTCAGCTTTCAACGACCGAAGGGAGCTTAGTGTGCATGCACAAGCACCCCCTACTCCCACTTCAACACACACGCACACAACGCATGCATACGTGCACACGTACACACACTTTCAGTGGCTCAAAAATGGATCCATCCTGTGATTATTTTATATTAACAAAGTATGTCAGCTGTGTCTCTACCATACGTCTGATTGATTAACTGCCTGATCGTCATGACATCCCACCCAACTGTCATCTGTTTAATCCTGTACTGCACTTTTAAAAACTCAATGGAAAACCAAGTGAGTTCGGAATCATAAATTGATATTCATCATTAATTACGATTCAGAAATATCATTATCAATTATAAGCAGATATTAACACTGTATAAAGATACATACTATTTCCACAAGACATTTTCTTCATATATTAACAATATGTTTAGCACATATTTACACGTACATTTGTGCATGAATTAATCATGAATTTCAGTATTAATAAGCATCTATAAATATCTATTAACACACTAACCATTGGTACATCTCTTGCTTTACAAATGTTTTACAAATGATGAATTCAGTAGTTACTACTACCTAACTCATGCTTCTTTTGTGTAGTTATAAAATTTTACCCAAATGTCCAATAAATTCTTGTAGAAACCTCTCTGTGTCCCTGCCAAGAAGGCCCGACTAGTCTGGAGGACTGCAGATGACTGACTCACATTTACCACAGAAGAAGAAAACAGCCTGGAAGCCAACTTCAGGTAAAAACATCACAGCTTAAAACACAAATGTAGGTTAACAAAAGAATATTATTGGATTCATTTATGATGAATGTAAACTTGTTTGATTCAGTGAAATTTTGACAAGTCTGCACGTCAATGATATTTAATTGTAAAGGAAAGCTACAACACTAACGATTTATATGCAAAGAAATGTTCTACTGAATGTTCTATTGCTAGTGCATTTAAGACAATGTCTAATCCATGAACACCAGGTCCCGCAGACTGTAGCGGTGTGTGATAAGGATGGTTGGTGTCTAGTAGGACTTTGGCAGGTAAAATGACAGGGTGCATAGTGTTTTCATCTTCATCACAGCAGCCAGATGAGGAAGAAGGCAGGTAGTGTTCAGTGTGAAGAAGAAGTGAAGGTGTTGTGTCTAACCAGCAGATATGACGGAACAAGCTGGTAGAAGACCTTTACCAACAGATAGTACTACAACATAAGTACAACTCAGGTTCCACCAGGTTTTTGGTTTGTTTCTAACACAACAGCCCTGCTACATAGACACACATTGGTCCAGTAACACCAACAGATTCAGGACTGTAGCTTTAAATATATATATATATATATATATATATATATATATATATATATATATCTGTCTTGTCTTCCACACAGCTAAATAACACTGTACACTAACTAGTTCCTAAAGAATCTGTCCTTCACCGTCACAGGAGTAATGGATGGGTGAAAGAGAAGATGGAGAAGAGGAAGGAAAAGAGATGCTGCTTTCACCCTGACTGACCACACAAGGTGTGTGTGTGTGTGTGTGTGTTCTCCTGGATCTCCACCTTGTTGTGGTGGAGAAGCTTGCGTGTAACAATGATCCCAAGAGCTATGCCATCCGGAGCTTGGCTCCTGGTAGGGTCACCCAAGGAGGATAGGTCAATGGGGAGGTTCCAGAAGAAGCGCGATCTAACAAAGACCTCAATGGCAGAACTGGTGGAAGATGTCTCCAGGTCACAACGGCAGTAAAGGAGGATGAAGGCTGCAACAGAGGATGGTCCCCAATCGTCTTGGTTCTCCATGCCATTGGCCTCTGTCCACCCCCTGCCAAGGACCGTGTGGTGGCTGCAGGTGTCACGCACAGGCATCCTCCCATTATGCAGCTCCAGGATCGGCCTCTACACCCACTTGAGGTCCCAGAGGGACTTTCTCCTGCATCTCCACCTGGCTGTGTTGGAGAAGCTTGCGTGTACCAGTGATCCCAAGAGCTATGCCATCCGGAGCCATCTCTTTATGTATGTCTGTCTGTCTGTCTGTCTGCCTCTGGGTTTGTCTGTCTGCCTGTCTGTCTGTCTGCATGTCTGTCTGTGAGATGTCTCTTTATGTATGTCTGTCTGTCTGTCTGTGGGTCTGTCTGTCTGTCTGCATGTCTGTCTGTGAGATGTCTCTTTATGTATGTCTGTCTGTCTGCCTCTGGGTTTGTCTGTCTGCCTGTCTGTCTGTAGGTCTGTGTCTGTGGGTCTGTCTGTCTGTCTGCATGTCTGTCTGTGAGATAGGGAGAGTGACACTACGACATGAACAACTGATTTAGCTGGTGCAGAGAGAGAACTGTCTGACCTCTGGTTGACCTGGCCTAAGGGTCTGCTCCGTCCAGCTGACCTGAACGGTTGCCACGGTGACTGAGGGTCATGCCAGGGTCAGTGGAGTGTTGCTGTTGTCGTTGTCATTGTTGTGTGCATGGGATTTGTCTGTTACCCATCACCATCCTAACAGGGGAAGTCAAAATTAGTCATACACACAAACTACATAGGCTTTAAACCACTGAATTTACTGCTGTCTCTCTCTCTCGCTCTGCTGTTTGTCTCACTTCTCTCTCACTTTCTCCGTCTCCCGCAGAGTCATAACAATTGTGTATTTGACTCTTGTTAAGCCAGTAATGACAGAAAGTGACCATCTGCACTCCCACTGTGTGTGTGTGTGTGTGTGTGTTTGTGTGTGGTCTTGCTGGAACTGGGAAGTGACAGACAAACTGCAGGCTCAGACCTGGACCTGGAAAGAGAGAGAGAGAGAGAGAGAGAGAGAGAGAGAGAGAGAGAGAGAGAGAGAGAGAGAGAGAGAGAGAGAGAGAGAGAGAGAGAGAGAGAAAGACCACACACACTTTCTGTGTTTTTGAATGTCTGTCTGCCTGTAACCATAAACTCTTTAACCAGAGGAGGCCAATGGAAGCCTGGCCTCCTCATAAATATGTTCTAATAAAGAACGGAAAATGTGTTATTCCCACCGCTGTGTCTTTACCGAGTTTTGCCATTTCCCTTGTTTTTCTTCTTTAGCTGGTGTAGCGATTTAACCAGCATCCCTCTGTGTGAATTTCAGTGTGTAGTTGATGTACTCTCACTGTCTGGTGATTAGTGAAATCCATTGCTCAAGGGAGGCCAGCTTTGCCTGGCTTCCCTTTGAGGAAAAAAAGTAAAAGTTTTAGCCAATCAGACTGAGGCCAGGCTTGACCGAGCTCAACACTGAATGAACAATTCATAAAAAATAAAATAAAACCAAGGGAGGCCATGCTGAACCTGGCTTCTCACCAATCAAATCACTGTCGCCATCATAAAAACTGCCTGCACTGAGTCACCAACCAGCTAGCCTACTACCATAGATATACATTATGTACCGAAATTTATACACATACATTATACACATACATATTTATATACACAGATATATACATTTACATACATACATACATACATACATAGAGATATGCGTGTATATGGCCTACTACACGTAGCGCAGGCAAAACCAGCTAGCAAGTTAGCAGAATGGAGATGGGCACCTCAACTTTCTCATAAAAAATGACTTTACAAAGCTTGCTTTTGAGCTGCAACAGAACGGTAGGCCTACCCCATAGTATATCTAATTAACTGTGATATTTATATGCAGTTGGGTGTGTCTGAAAACTGCCAGCTGTGTATTTATTCTTAAGATGATGAGAAGACACTCAACGGCAGCGTCATCCTTAAGCCTGTATCGATCTAGTGTGTGATTGTATAGGTCTAATGTGTGACTGTATAGATCTAGTGTGTGACTATAGATTGTGTGTGATTGTATAGATCTAGTGTGTGACTGTATAAATCTAGTGTGTGACTGTATAAATCTAGTGTGTGACTATAGATCTAGTGTATCGGTCTAGTGAGTTATTGTACAGATCAAGTGTGTGACCGTATAGATCTAGTGTTTGACTGTATAGATCTAGCATGTGACTGTGTAGATATAGTGTGTTATTTTATAGGTCTAGAATGTGATTGTATAGCTCTAGTGTGTCTATTGTGTGACTGTATAGAGCTAGTGTGTGACCGTATAGATCTAATGTGTGACTGTACAGATCTAGTGTGTGACTGTATAGATCTAGTGTGTGATCGTATAGGTCTAGTGTGTGATTGTATAGATCTAGTGTGTCTAGTGTGTGACTATATAAAGCTAGTGTGTGACCGTATAGATCTAGTGTGTGATTGTATAGATCTAGTGTGTCTAGTGTGTGACTGTATGGAGCTAGTGTGTGACCATATAGATCTAGTGTGTGACTGTACAGATCTAGAGTGTGACTGTAGATCGTGTGTGATTGTATACATCTAGTGTGTGATTGTACAGATCTAGTGTGTGACTGTATAGAGCTAGTGTGTGACCGTATAGATCTAGAGTGTGATTGTATAGATCTAGTGTGTAATTGTATAGATCTAGTGCAGGGGTGTCAAACTTCAGGCGTCGAGGGCCGCAGTGTCTGCAGGTATTTGTTGCAACCGTGCACTACACCACCTGATTTAACTAATTAGCTCACCTCCTGGATCAAGGAGGGAAAGGACCTAGTTTAATCAGGTAGTGTAGTGCATGGTTGCAACAAATACCTGCAGACACTGCGGCCCTCGAGGCCTGGAGTTTGACACCCCTGATCTAGTGTATGATTGTATACGTGTAGTGTGTGTCTGTATAGGTCTCGTGTGACTGTCTAGATCTAGTATGCGATTTTATAGATCTAGTGTATGACTATATAGATCTAATATGTGATTGTATAGATCTAAGAGCTAATGTGTGACTGTATAGATCTGGTGTGCGACTGTATAGATCTAGCATCTGACTGTACAGATCTGGTGTGTGACTGTATAGATCTAGCGTCTGACTGTACAGATGTAGTGTGTGACTGTATAGCTTGTTTGCAGTCACGTGATTCTGATGACGCGTGAAATTCAGATGGAGGGCAGGAAGTGAAAAGCAGAATGGACAAGATGGAGCTAGTTTAGCCCGAGCTGTGCTAGTTTAGACGATATTATGAGAGAAAGGTATAAACAGAACGTAAGATATGTTGGACATGATCTTATGTTATGAAGAGTGATTTTTTTTGACGAACTGGTCACTGCACACACGCGCGTTATCCGACTCCGCTCCTCCCAACTCCGCTCCTCCCAACCGCAGACGACAGTTCGCAAGCCATTTTTTCCAGCGTTTTTGGTCAATTTCTTGCATTTTCCCCCCCTCATGAACAACAACTTTTGGTACTCAATAAAAACTCTTTGTGGTTTCTCAGTTAATGATGCCAAACAGGCATTTCAAAAGTTTGTGATAGTGCTTCCTATGTAGAAAATCACTTCCTGCCCACCATCTGTAGTTTGTGATGTCATATGCAAACAATCTATAGCTCTGGTGTGTGACTGTATAGATCTAGTGTATGACTGTATAGATGTAGTGTGTGATTGTATAGCTCTAGTATGTGATTGTATAGGTCTAGTGTGTGCCTATAGAGCTAGTGTGTGTGATTGTTTAGATCTAGTGTGTGACTGTATAGATCTAGTGTGTGATTATGCGTACAACTTTTAGAGTGAACAGCATTGTTGTTTCTGACTGGTTGCAGCTATATTGTTGGAGATAGGGGTGTGTACATAATTCATCTGTTACTAATAACCACTGCTCATGGCTGTGAGACGTTTGTGTGTGTTGTTGTACAGGGTTTGGAGAGAGGTAATAAATCACCCCTCATGCAGTCCCCTAAAGCCTTGTTAATACTATAGTTCCCGAGGAATAGGCTGTAAGTGTGAATGAGAAGCATTACTCCGGTATCGGCACTCGTTTATTCTGGTTTGTGAAAGCAAGTAACAGGGATATTTCCGTGTCATCTTATGAAGATTTAACCTCCATATGATCGCCAACATATGGTGATATGATCTCCATAACAAGCTGACTGTTATTTATAGCTTTTAACTAACTTACTCACTAACTAAAAACATAAATGTGATGATTATTATTATTTATTAGTTATCATGATTAAAATACTTTAACTAACTAAAAAACTAACAACATAAATGTAATTATTATTATTATTATTTATTATCATGATTACCGTACTTTAACTAACTAAAAAACTAACAACATAAACGTAATTATTATTATTATTATTATCACAATACTATCATGATTACAATACTTTAAATAACTAACTAAAAAACTAAACATAAACATAATGTTTATTATTATTATATTATTATTTATTATTAGTTATCATAATTACAATACTTTAAATAACTAAAAAACTAACAACATAAATGTAATTATTATTATTATTATTAGTTATCATGATTACAATGCTTTAACTAACTAAAAAACTAACAACATAAATGTAATGATGATGACGACGATGATTTATTATTATTATTGGTAGTAGTTATCATACTTTACAATACTTTAACAAACTTAAAATATAAATGTAATGATTATTATTATTATTATTATTATTAATTATGATTACAATACTTTAACTAACTAAATAACTAAAAATTAACATGAATGTAATGATTATTGTTATTATTAGTTATCATGATTACAATACTTTTTTACAGTATATTACATTACAATACAATTTACAACAGTATAATATTAATAACAACATGATTCTCATCATTACAGAAAACTAACAAGTTTTAATCCAAAGGAGTTGAATCAAGTGCAGCTGGACTTGGTATATATCTGTGAAGACGTTTCGCCTCTCATCCGAAGTAACAAGTTTTAACTAACTAACCAACAAGCGCTATATAAATTTTATTATTATTATTATATTACTATTATTATTGTAAGTGATCATGATTACAATATAAGTAGTGATATACCATGCTGATGTAAATCTACCAACACACACACACACACACACACACACACACACACACACACACACACACAGAAACGCGTGTTTACTTGAAGAAAAGTTCTATGTGTGTCCTTCATCAGTGTTGTCATGCACATCACTTAATGACATCATCCCTCAATGTAAAGAAAAGTATTCTCTCTCTCTCTCTCACTAACATGCTCAGCAGAACACTAAAACACACATATTCAGAGATGAGCCGAGCTTTTGTCTGCTTTGACTCAATGGTATCAATCCCCATCAGGGTCAGGGACCACACGCGCGCGCACATACACACTCGCACATACACACACACACGCAAACACTCGCACATTCACACACACGCAAACACACACATTCACACTCGCACACATACGCACATGCAGAAACACATCCTCGCGCGCACACACACAGACAAAGTGGTCTGTACATTTTATAGCTTTATGTACAGATGGTATGTTTGGAGGTTTCCCTGTGTGTGTGTGTGTGTGTGTGTGTGTGTGTGTGTGTGTGTGTGTGTGTGTGTGTGTGTGTGTGTGTGTGTGTGTATGTGTGTGTGTGTGTGTGTATGTGTGTGTGCTCCTCATTCCGCTTCAATTTCCACCTCATCCTGAAAAGTCACAGCCTGTAAATCAACAACACACACACACACACACACACACACACACACACACACACACACACACACACACACACACACACACACCAGCTGTTGGTCTAATTAGTCCTGTCAAGCTGAACACACTAATCCCCATTAAGTCTCTCTGCCTGCTAATTTAAATATCAATTTAATTTGATAGATTCTTTATTGGAATTATAATTCACAGAATGTTCCAGATTCCTGCCTCCACTACAGGATTTAGTAAACCTCTAAATGGTTTTCTTCACAATGCTTTTTTCCCCTTTTTTGCTTGTACCAGATCACCATTGAAAAAATTTTAAATATTTGTCAACTTTACCTTAATTTACAATGTAACATTTGACAATAATTGAAGTTTTTCTTCCTGTTTAATCACGCGACGTTCTCATTTTAAATCTGCACGCGGAGGTTGTGCATGACACGTGGATGGCGAGATGGGAGGATGAGTGAACGGCTGTTCCTGCTCGTGCAGGTAGGAAGCGTGGCGGAGCCGCGCGGAGGGAGGGCGCGTCTCAGCGCGGCGCCGCGGAAGGATCTATTTCAGAGACGCAGAGCGGCGCGAGCGTTCATCCGTCTGACGGGGAGGCGACTTGCACGAAACGCATCATAATGATGAACGACAACACTCTCTCTCTCTCTCTCTCTCCGTCCATCATTGTCTCCCTCTCACCTCCTCCCCTGCAGCTCCCTCTCTGTTTTCTCTCTCCTCCTCATCTACACATTTCTCTCTTTTCAGTCTTTCTCTCTCTTTCTTGTTATATCAGCGCGGTAAAGACAGAATGAGTGAGACAGACAGACAGACAGAAAGAGACAGACAGATAGACAGAAAGAGAGAGAGACAGACAGATACAGAGACAGAGAGCGAGAGAGCGAGAGTTGAAAAGTTCACCCAGCTCCCTGAGGTCAGGGAATGGTTGTTTGTGACACCTCCATCACAGTCACATAGACACACGGTGTCTCTGTAGGTCTGTCTGTCATTCTATCTGTCTGTTGCCGTCTGTCGCTCTACATGTATGTCTTTCTGTGTCTGTCAGTTAAACACTGATCCATCATCCACACACAGCTGTCCGTCTCTGGCTCCGCCCACACCACTTTTTATATGCCGGTATATGGCTCCGCCCAGATTTCCTTATTTGGTTAAGGGGCGGGGCAAACCGGCATTTGGACACTCCAGTTTATCATGAAAACCATGCTGATTTAACTCTGCAGTGTCCAGTGTGTGTGTGTCTGTGTGAGAGAGACAGACAGACAGAGAGAGAGAGAGAGAGAGAGAGAGAGAGAGAGAGAGAGAGAGAGAGAGAGAGAGAGAGAGAGAGAGAGAGAGAGAGAGAGCGATGAATGGCACTGGAGACTGGACGCCTCCCAGTAGACCCCCAGCAGAGTGCTGTGGTCTACCGGACAGTTTTCAGCACAGATTACAGCAGTCTACTTTGTGATGGTTCTATAAACATATGTTTCACATTCTCTCCCTCTCCCTGTCTATCTGTCTGTCTCTCTCTCGCTCTCTCTCTCTTTGTCTTGTCTCTCTCTGTCTGTCTGTCTCTTTCAAGCGCAACTGATGTGTGTCTGTATGTGTGTTTAATGGGATCCAGTTTCCTCTAATGTGCTGCCTGATACACATGTGGAAGGAGGTGTGTGTGTGTGTGTGTGTGTGCATGACCTCACAATGAACCCGCCTCTGTTCTCTATCCCATCATCCTTCTGCAGTACGATCACTCATAGACATACGTACCCTCTCTCCCCCACGTGAACACACAACACACACACACACACACACACACACACACACACACACACACACACACACACACACGTGTACACACAGAGTAAGTGGCTGTGGAGTGAGATAGATGGCAGACACAGGAACCCTGCTGCTTTGGTAGGAAAATACATGGAGCCTGGGTTGTCATGGCAGTAGGCACACATATATACCTCTACACACACACACACACACACACACCACACACACACACACACACACACACACATGGTTCAAGGTGCAGTCAGAAAAAGGGGTGAGATAAAAGGGAGTGACTATAAGCAGTATCAAAAAATGTGTGTGTGTGTGTGTGTGTGTGTGTGTGTGTGTGTGTGTTTTCATGATTATGTACACATGTTTCAATCTAGTTGTGAACTGAAAGTGAAAAATGTTGACTGGGTGTGTTTACATCAGTCTGGTTAAAATGAATCAACGGCTTGCAGTATTTGCTACATTGTTATTATTGTGTAGTGCCAGGGTTCTGGTGTTTGCTACATTATTATTACTGTGTAGTGTCAGGGTTCTGGTGTTTGCTACATTATTATTACTGTGTAGTGTCAGGGTTCTGGTGTTTGCTACATTATTATTACTGTGTAGTGTCAGGGTTCTGGTGTTTGCTACATTATTATTACTGTGTAGTGTCAGGGTTCTGGTGTTTGCTACATTATTATTAATGTGTAGTGTCAGGGTTCTGGTGTTTGCTACATTATTATTACTGTGTAGTGTCAGGGTTCTGGTGTTTGCTACATTTTTATTACTGTGTAGTGTCAGGGTTCTGGTGTTTGCTACATTATTATTAATGTGTAGTGTCAGGGTTCTGGTGTTTGCTACATTATTATTAATGTGTAGTGTCAGGGTTCTGGTGTTTGCTACATTATTATTAATGTGTAGTGTCAGGGTTCTGGTGTTTGCTACATTATTATTAATGTGTAGTGACAGGATTCTGGTTTTGCTGCATTATTATTAATGTGTAGTGTCAGGGTTCTGGTGTTTGCTACATTGCTATTACTGTGTAGTTTCAGGGTTCTGGTGTTTGCTACATTGTTATTACTGTGTAGTGACAGGATTTTGGTGTTTGCTACATTGCTATTACTGTGTAGTGTCCGGGTTCTGGTGTTTGCTACATTGCTATTACTGTGTAGTTTCAGGGTTCTGGTGTTTGCTACATTGTTATTACTGTGTAGTGTCAGGGTTCTGGTGTTTGCTACATTGTTATTACTGTGTAGTGTCAGGGTTCTGGTGTTTGCTACATTGTTATTACTGTGTAGTGACAGGATTCTGGTTTTGCTACATTATTATTACTGTGTAGTGTCAGGGTTCTGGTGTTTGCTACATTGCTATTACTGTGTAGTGACAGGATTCTGGTTTTGCTACATTATTATTACTGTGTTGTGTCAGGGTTCTGGTGTTTGCTACATTATTATTAATGTGTAGTGTCAGCGTTCTGGTGTTTTTTCACACAATATGGAGATCAAACCAATGACAACAGATATTCTTGTCAGAAAACCAATACACACGGTAATAATAACAATGTTATAATGTCCATAACCCACAAAAGACCAGCAAATAACAGTCCAATACCACTCAGATGTTTCTGTTGCTTTATCACATACATTCACTCAGACAGAGATCACTCTCTCTTCTTGTCTTTTCCCCAACACAGCCAAACAGTGTGTTTGTACACCAGCTACAAGTCACAACGGTCTCTCTATACAGTCCTGCTGTCAGGCAGGGGACACACCAACTTCCTGTCTGACAACAAACCGCCGTGTGTGTGTGTGTGTGTATGTGTGTGTGAAAGAAAGCTTTCAGTGTGCCTTTACATGGTGCGTTTGTCTCTTCAGCTGTGTTTATATGTGGTTTAATGTGCGTATTTATGTGAGTCTATGTGTGATTATATGTGGTTTTATGTGTTTATAAGTGTATGTTTATATATGTGCTTATGTGTTTTTAAGCGTTCATATGCGTGTTTATATGTGGTTTTAAATGTGTTTACGTTTTTATATATTTTTGTGCGTTTGTATGATTTTATATATTTTTAAGTGTGTTTAACTGTGTGTTTATATGTTTATCTGTGTTTAAGTGTGTTTTATATATTTTTATGTTTATATGTTTTTATGTTTGTGTTTATGTTTTCATATATTTTATGTGTGTTTACATGTGTTTTTATATATATGTTTGTGTTTCTATGTATTTATATATGTGTTTATGCCTATATGTGTGTTTACATGTGTGTTTATGTGTGTTTGTGTGATTATGTGTTTTTATATATTTCTATATTTTGTGTTTGTGTATTTATATGTGTTTTTATATATTTTATGTGTTTACATAAGTGATTATGTGTTTTTATAGGTGTTTATATGTGTGTTTATAAGTTTTATGTGTTTATATGTTTTTGTATGTGTGTGTTTATGTTTTTATAGGTGTGCTTATATGTGAGTTTTTGCTGAATCAGTGTCCAGACTCATGTTGTGGTTGTGCTGTTGTGTTCTGTGTCAGGTTGTGTGCTGAGTGAATCTTTTGCAGGAGACACAGCAATGTTTTAAAACTTTTTTCAAAGCGAGAGAGAGAAATTTTGTTTTTCATCACAGAGTAGAATATTAAAAATAACAGCATATTAAACAAAAACACACACAGACACACACAGATATGCAAACACATCTTGTTTCCTCCATAGCTGAAAGTGACATTTTAAAGATCTAAATGGAATTTAAATATCTAAGGGGGAGTACTGACCACTATGGACCTGAGAGCCACATTTATACCCCTCAGATGAACACACTGAACACCACTTATACATTATACTCACATGTATTCTATAAGATCATTATATGATATCGCGTTATATATATTGATAAAAAGGTTTCACTAAAAAAATAGATGTAAATTTAAAGCATTATATTTAAGTTTTAATCCTGGCTGTACTAATACTAACTAATACCAATAAGTGGTTATAATAATGATCATGATAATAGGACCAACCATTCATTCCTGCTGTTACTGTTATTATAAGTAGCATCGGTAGGAATCTATCAATTGTAATAATCTTGACAATGCACCTATCAATTAAATAATTTGTGCTACTAATAATATTTTAATATGAATGAAACGAGATTAAAATCTGACAAATAGAAAGAGTCAGTAAATCAGTTGATCTCTTTAACTTAACTGACAAAGTGGCTGATAAAACCAAACAGCTCATTTGTTTTGTTAGTGTGTGTGTGTGTGTGTGTGTGTGTGTGTGTGTGTGTGTGTGTGTGTGTGTGTGTGTCTTTCTGTCTGTCTTTCTCTGCATGGATACAGCGCTGCCCTTGAACGGACCAATCCCAGCTGTCAGTAGTGACAGGAGGCGTGTTAACCAGCCAATAGAAATGCAGTGTGTTGATGGGTGACAAATGAAGAGTGCAGGAAGACAGGGGACATGCCTACCAACGGAAGGGTAGGAGCGGTGCTTGAACAGGAAGACGGTGGATAGAGCATAAAGTGATCTATGACTGGACTAAGGATGGCAGGAAGAAGTGAGGGTGAGGGTGAGAGTGAGGATGTGGATTATAAGACTAGACTGAAGTACGGAGAAATAAACGAGCTAGGAAATATAGTAGTGTAGGCGGTAGTAGTTCAGATGGGAGACAGGAAGGTAGGGTGGTGTGGAGGAGGGTCATTGAAAATGAGGGGTTTAAACTAATATTGAGGTTCAAGGAAGGAAATGATTCGAGTAAAGTTAGTCCGGTGGCATCATCTCGCGGGTTGAATGAGAAAATAGGTGGAATTTTGATGCAGAAAGTGTTGGGTGACGGCAGTTTGCTAATCAAGTGTAAAGACGATGAGCAGAGAAAGAAAACAATGATGTTGACTGAAGTGTGCAACAAAGTGAAGGAAAAAGCCAAGATGGCTGGTGAGGGGCCCTTTGTGACAGGTGTTCTGTAAGGGTTTCCAGTGGAGGAAAAGTTGGAGGATTTGAGGTCAAGCCTAAGCAGTAGTAAAGTTATTGGCGTCATACGCCTGCAAGTAAGAAGGGGAGGAGAGAGGGCTGACAGTTAATCAGCGTTGCTGGATTTCCAAGAGAGGGTGTCGCCTGATAAAGTAACAGTGATAGATAAGGTACAATGTCAGAGCGTATGTCCCACCGCCTTTGAGATGTTTCAAATGCACAAAACTATGGGCAGGGTATTGCAGCAGGGTGTAAAGGGAAACAAAAGTGTGGAAGGTGTGAAGGTGAGAACGAATATGGGAAATGTGAGGACGGGGCAGAGATTAAATTTGCTAATTGTGGAGGTGTACATAGTGTGGTCTATGGTGGCTGTGAAGTGGGAAAGAAGGCAGTGGAAGCACAGAAGCTAAGCGGAAACATGGCTATTTCTCATGCAGAGGCAGTAAAGTTGGTTCAAAGGTAGAGAGGAGAGGAAAAGAAACATCAGAGAAGGAACAGCCAACTGAACAACTTGTGACAAAGAGTCATATGGCTGTTGGAAATATATTCCTGGTAAATATGGAGACTTTTGTGTATTTCCTGGCTGAGGTACTTAACTGCACTTTCCAAGCAAAGGGGAGATCTGAGAAAACTGAAACGATAGTAAAGAGTGAAGCAAAATATTTAACTATTTAAGGAATGTCTGGGAGGGATGTTCAGGAAGAGCTTAAAATACAGGAACAGTTAAGCAAAGAATCATGTTCAGAAGAATGGCTTTAATCATGTTAGTTCTTCAGTGGAATGTAAGGAGTCTGCTGTCCAGTGGACAAGAATTTAAAGGATTCCTTGAGGATTTAGAATGTAAACCTGATACACTATGTATTGAAGAGACATGGCTTGAACCTAATTTAGATTTTGTGATTCAAGGGTATGTGTGCATAAGGAGTAATGGTGGCAGGATGTGCTACCTTTGTTAGGCAAGGTCTGTTGTAGAGTAATAGAAAAAAGGAAATGATCTGGAGTGTGTTTGGTTAGGGGATGGAAGTTTGGTTATTGTGATTTCTATAATCCGTGTCAATTGGACGCATTGGATGCAATAAAAGGACTAGACAGAAGAAGGCTAATTTAGTGTGGTGATTTTAATGCCCATAGTACTCTTTGGGGAATGGATAGGAATGATAGGAATAGTTCAATAGTGGCGCATTTGATGGACTCCTTGGGACTGGTGTGTTTAAATAATGGGAATTTCACAAAGATTGATTGTAGAACAGACAGTGAGTCAAGTATAGACTTGGCATTAGCATCCCAGTCCTTGGCAGGTATTTGTAGGTTGGAGGTAATGAGTCATTCAACTGTTGGAAGTGATCATGATCCTGTTTTATGTAAAGTGGGTAGTGGAAGCAGGGTGGGCTTAGAAGATACATCAGAAAAGTAGATATTTGGAAAGGCTCAGTGGGATAAATTTAGAGAGATAAGTGATACAAGTTTTAAAATTATAGATAAGAGAACAGGATATAGAAATATTTAATGGAAATGTAAGAAATGCTATAATTGGGGATTCTAATCAGACAATTATAAGCAAGGCTGGTATGAAAAGGCAGAAGTTAGTTCCGTGGTGGAATGGTGAGTGTAGTGAGGTAATAAAAAAATCGTAATGAGGCTTTTAAGGTATTGAAAAACACTCATAATTTCCAACATGTCATACAGTAAAAAGAATGCTAGCAGTGGTTCAAAAGACTACTAAAGAAGTTAAAAGGAAGTATTAGAGATCATTTTGTGACTCCATATGGCGAAAACACTCCAATTAACCAAGTTTGAGGAACGATGAAGAAAATGAGGGGACTAGGACGGGAGTGGGGGTATCCCGTATTGGAAAAGGGGGTGGGGTGCTAGCTTGTGAAGATGAAGAGGAAGCAGATATATTAGCCGAGGCATTGGATGAGGTTCATAGTTCTGGAAATATGTCAGAAGAGATAAGTGGAAGACAAAAAACAAGTGAGAGGAAGAGAGGGATGATGCAATTAATGCTTCCTTCACACTAGAGGAAATGGAATAGTCTGTCTGTAAATCAGGACTGCTCCAGGGAAAGATCAAATCTGCTATACCATGTTGAACCATCTGTCTGATGTAGCATTAGAGGTCATATCACATTTATATAAGAAGATGTGGCATGAGGGAAGATCACCACAAAGTTGGAAACAAGCAGTTATAGTACCTATCAGGAAACCTAGAAAGCACTGACATCCTACATGTCTAAAATCGTGTAAATATGATCACAGAGAGGTTAACATATTATCAGGACATAAGGAATCTTAGGTCAAAACATCAAAGTGGATTTAGAAAAGGAAAGGGAACAATGGATCCGATATTATGCTTAGAATCAGAGGTGAGGAAGGCACAAGTGAATAAGGAGGTAGTGGTAGCAGTATTGTTTGATGTGGAGAAAGCTCATGATTTATTGTGGAAAGAGGGGTTGTCAATTAAAATTAAAATATTAGCAACATCAGGTAAAATGTTCAGATGGGTAAAGGGTTTTTTGTATGGATGCTTTATAAAGGTGAGAGTGGGAAGAACTTTTTCAGCAAGCTATTTGGTTGAATGCCACAAGGAAGTGTTATAAGTCCTCTGTTGCTTTCAAAAATGATTGACAACGTGTATGATAATATTGGGCAAGGTATAGGGATATCTTTGCAGATGATGAACACTGTGGAAAAGAGGTAGGAATGTTGAATATGTTGTGAAGTAGTTGCAGGAAACAAGGGTGGAGCAGTGGTCTTTGGAATGGGGATTTAAATTTTCGGGTGAGAAAACAAATAAGACTTCTTAACAAGGAAGGAAATTGGAGCAGAGGTCAAACTGTATTTATATGGCAAGGAGCTGAAAAGGATGGGCTCATTCACATTTTCAGGTATCTGGTTTGATGACAGGCTCACTTGGAAAGTTCGTATTGATAAAATTGTATATAAGTGTAAAAAGGTTTTAAATGTGATGTTTGGTGGGATCAGAGTGGGGAGCAGACAGGTCTGCTTTGAAAGCTACTATATCTATAGGTTTAATAAGATCAGTTCTGGATTATGGGTGTGTAGTATATGCGTCGGTGTCTAAAACCTTGTTTGAAAAATTGGATGTTATACAAGCAAAAGCATTAAGGACATGTAGTTGGGCTTTTAAAACAACATCTGTGCCAGCATTGAAGGTAGAAATGGGGGAAATTCTGTTGGAGTTAAGAAGACAGCAAATTATGATGACACACTGGGTCAATTTACAAGGACATAATAACCATCCTACAATAAGTGCTGTTGAGCCATAATGGGGACAGGAAAAAGGGCCAACAAAGAGCTTCGGTTCGGTCGTTAAAAAGAAGGCTAGTGAAATGGGTATACTGGATAGGAGTTACTCTCCAGCTGTTGTTCTGCCAGCTATACCTCCTTGGTTTGTGCCACAGCCAGAGAGCTTAGCCTCCTTGAATTAATCAGAGATTAATGTGGGGAAAATATCCAATAAAATATTAAATACATTTTTAAAAATAAAATAAAATATCCAATTATCGGGGCATCACACTGCTCAGCCTCCCTGGGAAAGTCTACTCTAGAGTCCTGGAAAGGAAGCACTGACCGATTGTCGAACCTCAGATCCAGGAGGAACAATACAGATTCCATCCTGGCCATGGAACAACGGACCAATTCTTTACCCTTGCGGAAGTGCTAAGGCAGGCATGGGACTTTGACCAGCCAGTCTAAATGTGTTTTGTGGACTTGTTGAAGGCTTACAACTGTGTACCCTGGGGCACTCCATGGGGCGTACTGCGGTAGTATGGGGTACCGGGGCAGTTGCCACAAGTCATCCAGTCCTTGTATAACCAAAGTGAGAGCCGTGTCCGCATTCTCAGCACAAAGTCAAACACGTTTTCGGTGTGTGTCAGACTCTGCCAAGATTTTTTGTCCCTTGTCTCCGATTCTGTTTGTGATATTCATGGACAGGATTTCAGGCGCAGTCAAGGTGAGGAGTGTGTCCGTTTTGGGAACCTCAGAATTGCATCTCTGCTCTTAGCAGATGATGTGGTTTTGTTGGCTTCATTAGAACGCGACCTCCAGCACGCACTGAGGTGGTTTGCAGCTGAGTGTGAAATGGCCGGGATGAGAGTCAGCACCTCCAAGTCTGCAGCCATGGTTCTCGACCGGAAAATGGTGGATTGCTCCCTCCGGGCTGGGGATGAGTTGTTGCCTCAAGTGAAGGAGTTCCAAGTATCTCGAGGTCTTGTTCACGAGTGAGGGTAGGATGGAGTGGAAGATTGACAGGTGGATTGGTGCAGCATCAGCACTAATGCGAATGTTGTACTGGATGGTTGTGGTGAAGAGGGAGCTGAGCCGGAAGGCAAAGCTCTCAATTTACCAGTCAATTTTCATTCCAATCCTCACCTATGGTCATGAGCTTTGGGTAGTGACCGAATGGCTGAAATCGCGGATACAAGCAGCTGAAATAAGTTTGCACCGTAGGGTGTCTGGGCTCAGCCTTAGAGATAGGGTGAGGAGCTCGGACATCCGGAGGGAGCTCGGAGTAGAGCCGCTGCTCCTTCGTGTCAAAAGGAGCCAATTGAGGTGGTTCGGGCATCTGATTAGGATGCCTCCTGGGCGCCTTCCTTTGGGTTTTTCCAGGCACGTCCAACTGGGAGGAGACCCTGGGGTAGACCCAGAACTCGCTGGAGGGACTATATGTCCGATCTGGCCTGGGAACGTCTTGGAATCCTCCAGGAGCTGGAGGGCGTTGCTGGGGAGAGGGACGTCTGGAGTGCCCTACTTAGCTTGCTGCCACCGCAACCCTACCCTGGAGAAGCAGCTGATGATGAAATGAGATGAACGTGGGGAAAATAGTAAGATCTTTAATTCATACATCAGAAGGAATTACTATGGTTATTTACAGATTTCTACAGATGGTTCTAAACATCCCAAGGCAGGAAGGACAACAGCTGTCTAAGCGTAAACCAGTGGTGATTCCGTATATAGCAGGAGTGTCAGAACAGCTGAGATGCGTATTTCCAAACACCCCATCTCAGTTGCTTTCAAACCCCAAAACACGCTGTGCCAGAAGTTGGTCCACCCCAAGGATCGGGTCCCCCGGCACAAACAGAGCAATATAGTGTACGCTATTAAGTGCCAGGAGGATTGCCATGACTTGTACATTGGGGAAACTACAGACGCTGATCAAAGAGGATGGCACAACACAGAAGAGCTAACACGTCTGACCAGGACTCCAGTCTACACCATCTACAGCCCAGTGGCCATGCTTTCAAGATGTGCACATCCGTGATAGGGAGGAACACTGGTTTGAACAGGGAGTCAAAAAGGCCATCTATGTGAAGAGAGAACAACCATCCCTGAACCGGGGGGGGGGGGGATAAGACTACATCTGTCACCATCTTACAATGCTGTGATTGCAAACATTCCTAAATCCTCTGTGAACAGTCCACATGGCCATTTTAAAAATAGTCACACTCATATTTGCATGGGGATACCTGCAGTCAGTTGAGAATGAAGAGGTCACTTAGATGAGTGATGAAATGGTTCTGTCAATAAACATTGTGTCGAGATGAACTGATTCAACTTTCTGTGAACAACCACATGTGTATAGAGGAAGTGGATCAGCTGCTGGATCACGTTTTTCTGTGATTTTTCTTTGCTGTGGCCGCAAACATTTTCCTGTGACAGCCCGCCATGGGAAAGTTACCAGCGGAAACACTGCAGATATATTTTAAAATCAAAATTTAAAGATTAATAAAAGAAGAATAAAACGGAGTTAAAATTTTATATTCACATTTATTCACAAGTGGTAGCTCAAAAGACTGTTGTGGAAGAGACGTGGATCACAGACGGAGTGCAATAAAATGTCTATACTTCTATGTGTGCCGTAAATCCGTCCCTGTATTTCCAGGGAGGTTTGGTGACAAAATACAGAGAAAACAAGACGTGTAGAAAAGTGATCTGAATGGAAATCTAGTCATTCTCCCATTGACATCACATGATGTTGGTAAAAGTGCATTTAAAATGTTTTTTTTTTGCATGTAAACCTTCAGATTTGTTGCTTTCAATGGTTTTCAAGAGCTCGAAGACACAGATATACAACAATAAATACTTAATAAACACATACACGCACACTTCTATTGTATGTGCGTTTCAGGATCCAAAGTCCTGTCATCAGAATGCTCACATCTGTTTAACTGGAGTCAAATCAGAGAGACGGAGAAGAAAGATGGATGAGACAGGAAGGCAGAAAGAGAGCGAAAGATGTGATGTTGAAGATGAGAGGAGAAAAAGACAAAGATCGATAAATGGAAAATCAAAGAAAGACGAAGACATATGAGAGAAGAGAAGATTAAGGGATTTTTATGCAGTGTTCAGAAATATTTTCATTTGGCAAATTTCATCTGTGTTTCAGTGTGGATGAAACTTTTTTCGTCCATCAACAAGTTGGTTCCATCAACCAACCAAGTTCTATCAACAAAACAAACACCACTCTCACCCGCTTTGCCTTCGCTCCCACCACCACCTGAATCAAACTCATCCCATCCAGGCTGATAGTTAGCAAAACTACCTTCAAGCCTGACGATGGTTTTATGACAAGTATTCAGGACAAACATCAAACACAGAAGGGTCACACAATGTCTCCCGGTTCAGTCAACTCATCACAACCGCAATCATGTTTTCCCTGTTTTATTTTGAAGCGCTCACCTGTCTTCTCGTGTCATTTCCTGCTCCTGGTTTTGCCCCGAGTTAACCCCGTGTATCCCACACCAGTTCCCATTCCCTCATTGTCCGCAGCTCATATCCTCCCTGGTCTCCCTGTTCCTCTGCCACATCCACCATTTCATGTACTCTCCTTCTACGTCTACTCGTTTGAAGTCTTCTGCCTGTTTCCTGGATGTTGTTTCTCTTGCCTGCCCCTGGTCTATCTGGCTGCCTGTAAGACCGACTTGCTGTGTACTGACCCCTCCCTGCCTTGACCATTAAACTGAGGGTCACGGTCACCTCCCTGTCTGGGTGGTGCATTTGGATTCTCACCTGTCTGTTTCCCCGGTTCTCACCTGTCCTACTTCCCCGGTTCCCACCTATCTGTTTCCCTGGTTCTCACCTGTCTGTTTCCCTGGTTCTCAGTTGTCTGTTTCCCCGGTTCTCACTTGTCTGTTTCCCTGGGAACGTTACACAGAAGCTTTCCGTTAACTTTAGTGTTGCAGAAAAGGACTTTTAATGTTTGGAAATTGAGATGCACCGATTGCAATTTTCTCAGCCAATTCTGATTTTAGATTTTTTAAAAGTCTGACCTGCCGATTCTGATTTTTGCCGATACCGATTTTCTTTCTTTCTAAGAACTATAGTTGACAGCATACACAAACATTTTTGTGACCCTTCTTTAATGGAGAATATGTTATGTTCATAATAAAGACTATTAAATTACATATATTTTCTCCAAAACTGCTCCAGGTTACAGGACTTTTCTTACTCTCACTCGAACAAATCTCAAACTAAAAGTGCTCCAGGTTACTGAACAAATAAAATCCAACTGAAAATGAATTGCAGTATATCTCACTTTACCTAACATCTTTTACATTCTCAAAAGACAACCGGTGCAAAAGATCTATATAACAACACACCTAATGTTATTTATTTACCTAAAAAGGTTATCCATGGAGCCCAGCCCAATGTAAATGGAGATTTAAAGAGTCATAGTGTCATCTTGTGGTTACAAAAAAAAACAAAAAACTTTTAGTTTTGACTCTGGCTGAAATAGTGTCTATGTATTTAAGGAACTTGCAATTCCATTACCTTTAAAAATGCACCAGATTACAGGACCTTGACCTTTTTCTCTTTTTTTACTGGTTATATGTTGCAGTTTTTACAAACCTCCAACTAAAAATGAAGTGCAGTATTTGTACTTTTCCAAATAACAACAGGTGAAACAGGTAATAGAAACAAAAGAATATAACAAGGCACCTTTAGGTTGTTGTCAACATATGTGTAGGCTTACTGCAATCACTTGAGCAATAATGGCAAGTTTTTCTTCACAAACAGAAGCATCTCTGCCTTGTCACCAGATAGTCAATTTCTTCTCTCATCTACCACATGTCCAGCTAAGCTAAACAAGCACTCCCTGTCAACGTTTGTACACGGGGCACAGAGGTAGGCTTGGGCAAGTGGAGGAAATGCAGAGAAACAATCTTTATTGATCCTCCAGAAGGTAAATGCATTTTCACTTCTACTGATGGGCAACTCAGACAGGTAACTCTGTACCTGCACAGCCGAAGGGCTGGCCAGCAGTGGCTCCACCTCAGAATTCTCCTTCAGTATTTCGTCATGTACTGAAAGCAGGAGACCACATAACTTTATGGCTGCAGGTGCTTCTGTGACAAGTCCAGGTGCAGTGGATGCTTCTGCAACAGGTTCCTTGGGTGCGTGTCCGGTCTCCCCCTCCGGCATAGTCAGAAGCAGCCGTTTCACTTGATCCTTAACTTCTGCTGAGAAGTAACGATTCTTGTACCTTTTGCATGAATGGACAAAGACAAGAAGGATAGTTCAAATGATTGTGTTTCAGATATAGCCAGGCAAACACAGAGCCTAAGTATTAGCCTATAGCTATATAGCTATGTTCATTAAATTATTAGATAATAATAATCATAATTATAATAGTTATATTATTACAGTAGCAGTAGGCTAATGACTTGCCTGGGATCAGCAACAGTGGCCAAAGTGTACAGCGGCTCCTTTTCGATGTTGCTGAACCTTCTCTGAACCGCCTCCAACAATGTGGTCTGTGTCTGCCCTTCTCTCCAAAAGCCGTTTCAGCGCAGTGATGGCTGGAATGACGTCTGCGGCTGTTGCTATCGAGGAGCTGATTTCTTTTGTGAGTTCCTCAAAAGGTGCGAGGAGGCTCAACACGTTATCAATTAGCCCCCACTGATGCATGTTGAGTGTGGCTAGCAGCTCATGCTCTGCAGCGTATGCCTCCAGAGCGCATCTCTGCTCCATCAGTGATTGAAGCATGTACTATGTACTATTCCATCTGGTAGGAACATCTTGCTCCAATCGTTTCTTAGGCTGACCCAACTGTCCCTGGATGTCATGAAGTCGTGAATAGGCAAGCGGAGAGTGTTTAAAATGTCCAACAATCTTCCTTCCAGTTGCCACGGCGTCAATGACCCTTCCTTGGGACAGCAGACCCTCATTCACTGCCAACTGTAGTGTGTGTGCCATGCAGGGCAAACTCGCCAAGTTGCCCTCATCAAGTGCTTTGGTTATATTTCTAGCGTTGTCTCGCAACACCACATGGACCCTGGTCTTGTCTATGTCCCAATGTTGTAACATTGTGTCAAATGTGGCTGTTAGATTGGCAGCAGTGTGGGACCCGGGCATTTCTTCAGTGTAGAAGGACTTGGTGTTGCTGGAAATCTTCATCCACCCACTGAGCAGTCAGGCTCAACATTGACATCAAGCTTACGTTAGATGTCCGGATGTCCGTTGTAAAACTGATTGCTCCTTTGCAATTGGCTAGCAGGCTGCGTGTGTGGCATGAAACAACATTAAACAACTCTGGTAAAGCCACGTCCGAGAAGTATCGCCTACTTGGTATTGTGTGTTTTGGGCTCAGATAATTTATCAACTCTCTGAAACCTCTGTCCTCGACTACAGAAAATGGCTGGTCATCCAGTGCCATGAATTCCACGATGTTCCTCGTCATGGCTTTGGTCTTTTCATCACTGATACCAGTGAAAGACAGCAGAGGTGCTGACTTGTAGCTGGCTCTGCGCTCTCGCTAGCTGTTTTGCCTTTGCTGGCATCTTCAAATTGGGCATGTTCACCGACCGGGGTGATGGTTTTTTTAAGTGTCTGATTAAATTGGTTGTTCAAATGTTTTCAGTGTTGTTCCTCCACGGCTTATTTTGGACTTACAGGTATTACAAATTGCGAGCTTTGAGTCATCTTCACTCACACTGAAGAACTTCCTCACCGATGACATGTTGTGTGTGTGTGCGACGTTACTCTATGCCGCTGTGTGCGCAATGTGCATGTTGTGTGCGTGTGTGTCTGTGATGTTACTCTGTGCCGCTGTGTGCGTGATGTGCATGTTGTGTGCGTGTGTGTGTGCGTGTGTGTGGCTGTGATGTCTCTGTGGCTTTGTGTGTGCGTCGTGAACCATGATGCGGTTATGTGCAGCACATGTGTGTAAATTTTCGTGATCAGCAAAAAATCGGATATATATAAGACTGATCGGGGCCGGTCACCGGTCACGGCCAATCAGCTGAAAACTGGCCAATTTTGATCGACGGCTGATGGATCAGTGCATCTCTATTTGGAAAACTACAATTCAACGAAGGATCGGTGCATCTCTATTTCGAAGACTACAATTCAAAATAAATTCCCATACATGTCTGTGTGTGTGTGTGTGTGTGTGTGTTCATAAGGCCGCTGTGACTGCAGGTAAATGGGTTTTCATTTCCTCCTTTTTTCCCCTTCATTCTCCTTTCTGCACTGTAAGGTACAAGTTTATTTGGAGCTCTGATCCGATCTTTAGTCTTATTTTTGCGTCTATGGTTGATCTGATTTTCCTACCTTTTTATACATATAATTCCCTCTTTTTCTCCCCAATTGCACTTGGCCAGTTACCGCGGCCTTCCAAGCCGTCCCGGTCTCTGCTCCACCGATACATGTGGAGTCGCCAGCCGCTTCTTTTCACCTGACAGTAAGGAGTTTCACCTGGGGGATGTAGTGCGTGGAAGGATCACGCTATTCCTCCCAGTTCCCCCTCCCCCACCCGAACAGGCACCCCGACTGCCCAGAAGAGACGCTAGTGCAGCGACCAAGACATACCCACATCCGGCTTCCCACCCGCAGACATGGCCAATTGTGTTGGTAGGGCTGGAGGTAACACAGGGATTCGAACCAGTGATCCCCATGTTGGTAGGCAACAGAATAGACCGCCACACCACCCGGACGCTCCCGTTTTTCCTTCTTAACTCATGTAATTATGAGCGTTTTGAGCAACTGTGACAGAAATATTTAACCTCTGGTGAAAAATGTTTTTTGTGTGTGTGTGTGTGTGTGTGTGTGTGTGTGTGTGTGAGACAGCTCCTTACCTCTCCACCAGTCTTGTGTGTGACCCCTGAACGACCTTTGCCCTCTCCTGACCACAGACAACCACAGTGACCCAGGTTCGGTTCTGTCACAGTAAAGGTCCCCCTGCTCCTCTGGCTGGCGCACCACGTCTGAAGAGTAAAATCATTTATTCTCAGTGCCCCATGAATGACTGGGACCTTACCTTAATGTCACTAACACACAACAGAGCGACACTAACATCAGACAATGTTACACACTTTATACTGATACACGGATACACACTTTATACTGATACGCTGCTACACACTTTATACTGATACACTGCTACACTTTTTACTGATACACATTTTATACTGAAACACTGATATACACTTTATACTGCTACACTGATACACAGACCACAGCACCTCTAACAGACTGATATATAGTGTACAGCTGACTGACTCTATAGTGGGTGTTGTGTGTGTGTACACACACACGCACACACACACACACACACACAAACAGCTACTATAGTCTGTCAAGAGTCTCACACACACACACACACACACACACACACACACACACACACACACACACACACACACACAAATACAACAAATACATACATACACTACCGTTCAAAAGTTTGGGATCACCCAAACAATTTCGTGTTTTCCATGAAAAGTCACACTTATTCACCACCATATGTTGTGAAATGAACAGAAAATAGAGTCAAGACATTGACAAGGTTAGAAATAATGATTTGTATTTGAAATAAGATTTTTTTTACATCAAACTTTGCTTTCGTCAAAGAATCCTCCATTTGCAGCAATTACAGCATTGCAGACCTTTGGCATTCTAGCTGTTAATTTGTTGAGGTAATCTGGAGAAATTGCACCCCACGCTTCCAGAAGCAGCTCCCACAAGTTGGATTGGTTGGATGGGCACTTCTTTGAGCAGATTGAGTTTCTGGAGCATCACATTTGTGGGGTCAATTAAACGCTCAAAATGGCCAGAAAAAGAGAACTTTCATCTGAAACTCGACAGTCTATTCTTGTTCTTAGAAATGAAGGCTATTCCATGCGAGAAATTGCTAAGAAATTGAAGATTTCCTACACCGGTGTGTACTACTCCCTTCAGAGGACAGCACAAACAGGCTCTAACCAGAGTAGAAAAAGAAGTGGGAGGCCGCGTTGCACAACTGAGCAAGAAGATAAGTACATTAGAGTCTCTAGTTTGAGAAACAGACGCCTCACAGGTCCCCAACTGGCATCTTCATTAAATAGTACCTGTTAGAGCCTGTTTGTGCTGTCCTCTGAAGGGAGTAGTACACACCGGTGTAGGAAATCTTCAATTTCTTAGCAATTTCTCGCATGGAATAGCCTGCATTTCTAAGAACAAGAATAGACTGTCGAGTTTCAGATGAAAGTTCTCTTTTTCTGGCCATTTTGAGCGTTTAATTGACCCCACAAATGTGATGCTCCAGAAACTCAATCTGCTCAAAGAAGTGCCCATCCAACCAATCCAACTTGTGGGAGCTGCTTCTGGAAGCGTGGGGTGCAATTTCTCCAGATTACCTCAACAAATTAACAGCTAGAATGCCAAAGGTCTGCAATGCTGTAATTGCTGCAAATGGAGGATTCTTTGACGAAAGCAAAGTTTGATGTAAAAAAAATCTTATTTCAAATACAAATCATTATTTCTAACCTTGTCAATGTCTTGACTCTATTTTCTATTCATTTCACAACATATGGTGGTGAATAAGTGTGACTTTTCATGGAAAACACAAAATTGTTTGGGTGATCCCAAACTTTTGAACGGTAGTGTATGTACATTTAGTACACATATACACACATATAATACCATATACACACACACGTGTGTGTATATAGTGTGTGTATATATATGTTTGTGCATGCATTTGAATGTGTGTGTGTGTGTGTGTGTGTGTGTGTGTGTGTGTGTGTGTGTGCGCGCGCGCGCGTCAGCGCACACATCTCCTCTTACATTCCTCCTGTACAGAGGAGGTCACTGTCAGGACAACCCACTCACACTGGGTCACTTTTGTGTGTGTGTGTGTGTGTGTGTGTGTGTGTGTGTGTGTGTGTGTGTGTGTGTGTGTGTGTCAGAGGTAGGAGTGGAGAGAGAGGATGAAGAATGGACTGTGGGAGGTGAAGGAGAGGTGAGGGGGCGCCAGGGAGGAGGTCAGACTCCGGTCAAATACACACACTCTCCTCCTCTCCTCATGTCTACACAGTCAACAAAACCAGCCACATACACACACACACACAAATACAGATGATTATACACACAAAACAAATATGAAGCACATACAAACACACACACACGGTTTGTGGTGCTGTTGTGAGAAGACCGAGTGGAGTGATATTTCAGTGTGCTGAACATTTGGACCTCAAAAGCCATTTAAAACAAATCACTATCACTCTTTCTCAGAGACACAGAGACAGTGAGAGAGAGACAGAGAGAGATAGAGACAGACAGAGAGACAGAGACAGTTGTTGCTGTTATTATTATAATCATTGCTGTGTTGTGTTGTTGTTGTTTTACATGCTTTGGCAATATGTACACAAACGTATGTCATGCTAATAAGGCAAATATTGAACTGAATTGAATTGACAGAGAGAGACAGAGCGAGAGACAGAGAGACAGAGAGACAGAGAGAGAGACAGAGTGAGGGGTGGGAGAGAGAGAGAACATTCCCTGGGCTATTTTTAGGTTAGCAAAGACTGGGACTAAGAGCAGACCGTTTGCTCAGGGGAGCTCAGAGAAAGAGAGAGAGAGAAAGAGAAAGAGAGAGGGAGAGAGAGAGAGAGAGAGAGAGAGAGAGAGAGAGAGAGAGAGAGAGAGAGAGAGAGAGAGAGAGAGAGAGAGAGAGAGAGAGACATAGAGACAAAGAGCCAGAGACAGAGAGATACCATGTAATCAAACCAACCCAAACCTAATGTTTGATGTAGTAAAGGTGGGTTTGATTTATGTCACCAGATACAGCCAGCAGTGCTGTACACTTTTTCTAGATTTTATCGTGAACACACACACACACACACACACACACACACACACACACACACACACACACACACACACACAGCTGTGACCCAGAATGTAACCCAGACCAGTAATGGATAAAAAATGAGAGTGACCTTTGCCCCCTACCTCCCTCCTCCTCCTCTCCTTCCTCCTCTTCTGTTTTCACTCTGTCTCTCCTCTCCCTCCCTTCCTCTCCGTCTCTCTCTGGTTCCAGTCTCTCCTCTCCCTCCCTTCCTCTCCCGTCTCTCCTCCGGTTCCAGTCCGAGCTCGTTGCAGTCGGCTGAAAATATCCATTGTGTTAAGACGATCAGTCACCGCAGCACACACTTCCAGAGTATGTTAACGCTGTGAGGCCGCTGCAGGATTCAAACCACCGGCATGCAGCAGCAAAGAATGGAAAGACTGGATCACACTTCTACGTACCGGTCATTAATAGTTGCAGTAATCAAACATATTTTTTGTGATCAAACATAACTGATCTGAGAACAGCAGCGCTGGCATGAGAGGAGACCGTCAGTTGGCCGATTGACATTCAAACTGTCCGTTCTGCAGTCGGTCACAGGTGTGCAGTAACCAGGCACTGTGTTGTCCCAAAAGACGTCATGTCCCTGATTAACGTCTGATAGGTACTGAGCTGGAGCTTCAATTGAATACCTCTGTGATAGTGCTTTTACCTTTCTAAAGCACGGGACAGGAGAACAGTGCCATGAGACAGATCAGTTCCTCTGACTCTACTCTACTATATGGACTCTACTCTATATGGACTGCAGACTATATGGACTCTACTCTATATGGACTGCAGACTATATGGACTCTACTCTATATGGACTGCAGACTATATAGACTCTACTCTATATGGACTCTACTCTATATGGACTCTACTCTATATGGACTGCAGACTATATGGACTCTACTCTATATGGACTGCAGACTATATAGACTCTACTCTATATGGACTCTACTCTATATGGACTGCAGACTATATAGACTCTACTCTATATGGACTCTACTCTATATGGACTGCAGACTATATGGACTCTACTCTATATGGACTCTACTCTATATGGACTGCAGACTATATAGACTCTACTCTATATGGACTGCAGACTATATAGACTCTACTCTATATGGACTCTACTCTATATGGACTGTACTCTATATGGACTGCAGACTATATGGACTCTACTCTATATGGACTCTACTCTATATGGACTGCAGACTATGTGTTTGAGAACTGGATCACATACACAGTGTTTGGCACTAACAGATGCAGATGTACATTTGGTCTTGTTTGGATTTGTGTACCGCGTCTTGTGCCTAGGGGGCCGTTTGTGTGTTTGTACCTGTATTCGTTGCCTCTCCATTGTAGGATGTGTCCTGGAGCGCTATTTGTGTGTGTGTGTGTGTGGGGGGGCCCTGTGTGACGGTCTGGCGGCCTGTCCAGGGTGTCTCCCCGCCTGCCGCCCAGTGGACGGCCTCCAGCATCCCCGCGACCCTGAGAGCAGGACAAGCGGTTGGGATAACGGACAGATGGATGAGCCAATCACAACAGAGGACCGGAATAATCCCTTTCGTCACTGACACTGAAGATACGAATATGCAAATTATGTTTAAGTGACAGAAAGTGAGCAAAATACTTAAAGGAATTCAAAACTGATAAACAAACTAATTACATGATTTAACGCTTTTCTATTATAGTGCTATAAGATGTTTTTGGTTGCCTTAATTTGGCAGTGGTTTTACGGCTTAATTAGAAAATGTCACGGCCTACATGTTCTGTAATGAGGTTGTGAGGCAGCCGCTGTCGGTCCTTCGAGCCGGGAAATATGCGGATGAGGTCACATCTCCTCCGACGGATGTAACGGGAGTAATGGCGGCGTTTACCGACCGAGACCAGCGAGGAAACCCAGAAACACGCCAGCGACGATCCGTCGGTACGTTCCCGCACAGTTTAAGCCAGCCATTTTTACCGTTAAAGGCGCGAGGAGCACGCGTCAGCTTTTGGCGCGACTTCGCCGCCACGTCACTCCCGCGCCCTTTTGTGCGTCACTAATTAAAGTCCCCCTTGCTACGGCAGGTAAACCGGAAATGCGTATTTAATTCGATAAACACGGTCATTCGTTAACCGTAAGATCGGTGATATACACAGTATAACGGGAGAAATCACACACAAGTTTGGAGAATTTTCACCAAGAAGAGAAAAAAATATACAGAATAAAGATAACGTGAACAACTTATTACCTCAGCTACCGTTGCATTTCACGTTTTACCCGGGTCCCATCCTGTTCCCTCCGTTCCCAACCGGCACTACACGTTAACTTGACAGTTTGGGGATTAACGGTTAATATTTCATAAGGTTCAGAACAGCGGAGGACGCGAGTCTCGTATTTCCGCACAGTTTAAGCCAGCCATTTTTTTACCGTTAAAGGCGCGAGCTCCGAGGGACGGAGCACGCGTCAGCTTTTGGCGCGACTTCGCCGCCACGTCACTCCCGCGCCTCTTGTGCGTCACTAATTAAAGTCCCCCTTGCTACGGCAGGTAAACCGGAAATGCGTATTTAATTCGATAAACACATTCATTAGTTAAC
>NC_079220.1:2652722-2692722 GCF_029633865.1 Lampris incognitus
AGAGAGAGAGAGAGAGAGAGAGAGAGAGAGAGAGAGAGAGAGAGAGAGAGAGAGAGAGAGAGACAGAAAGACAGACAGAGAGAGAGAGACAGAGAGAGAGAGACAGAAAGACAGAGAGCGAGAGACAGAGAGAGACAGAGAGAGAGAGACAGAGAGAGGGAGAGAGACAGAGAGAGAGAGGGACAGAGAGAGAGGGACAGAGAGAGAGAGAGAGAGAGAGAGAGAGAGAGAGAGAGAGAGAGAGAGAGAGAGAGAGAGAGAGAGAGAGAGACAGCGGGAGAGGGGGGAGACACACACACACAAACAGAGAGGGGGGACACAGAAGAGAGAGAGCGAGAGAGACAGAAAGACAGAGAGAGAGAGAGAGAGAGAGAGAGAGAGAGAGAGAGAGAGAGAGAGAGAGAGAGAGAGAGAGAGAGAGAGAGAGAGAGAGAGAGAGAGAGAGAGAGAGACAGAAAGACAGAGAGCGAGAGACAGAGACAGAGAGACAGAGACAGAGAGAGAGAGACAGAGAGAGGGAGAGAGACAGAGAGAGACAGAGACAGAGAGACAGAGACAGAGAGAGAGAGACAGAGAGAGGGAGAGAGACAGAGAGAGAGAGACAGAGAGAGGGACAGAGAGAGAGGGAGAGACTTATTCAGGTTTCAAAGGACTCTGCTCCGGCTGGTTAATTTATGTGTGGTTTTGTTTTACAGCTCGTGAGGGTGTGGGCCTTCTGGCCTGTGATCTATTGGTTTAGCTTAGCATAGCTCACGAGCGGTATTAAGGCTCTTCAAACAACCCAAACATGTCGGGGGGTCGATTTATGTCCACACACACACACACACACACACACACACACACACACACACACACACACACACACACACAGGCCGTTGCGGAGGCCCGGAGACGCGCGGTGCGTCATGGGAAAGGACGGATCCGAAGAGGAAAAACGGCAAACAAAAGCAGACATGAAAGCACCGATTGTATCATTTGCTGCTGCTGCTGCTGCTGCTGCGCGGCCCACAATGCACTTGGGTCTCGGTTAAGAGGCCGAGCCCCGCTATGTGTTTTAACAACACGGTGTCGTGGCTACACAGCTCGTGTGTGTGTGTGTGTGTGTCTGTGTGTGTGTGTGTGTGTGTGTGTGTGTGTGTGTGTGTGTGTGTGTGTGTGTGTGTGTGTAAATCAAGACTGGGCCATTGAAGGCTGAAGGCTGAATTAACGGTTTGTCTAATTCACGGCACAGCCCATACAAGAAGGGGTCTCACACACACACACACACACACACACACACACACACACACACACACACACACACACACACACACACACACACACACAACTGGTTAAAACCAGTTGTGTGTGTGTGTGTGAGCGTGTTATTAAAACAATAGACTGCTGTACAGTCCCAGCAGGCCGTGTTTCATATTTCATATTTCATATTTCACAGCACAAATCATTAGAGGGTATTTGCCAGTCCGGGGCTCGTGCTTAAATTAAAACGGACTATTTTCACAAACGTGGTGGACGGGATTCAGGAGAGCGCCTATGTAGCGCTCAGCGGACGCAGCAGAGGAAAGAGGGGCGCTGTTCGCCCTCTGCTGTTGGAGTTGGGTACTGCACCGAATAAATCCAGACTGCTTCACATGGCACAGAACCGTTGTTAACACGAACACCATAGCTCAAAATAAAAAGGACAACGACGTCCTCAAATCCGTCTGCTGTACAAATGGGTTGAGGGGACGGTTATTTAAAAAATAAAAACGGCTGAAGGTTTTAGTTTTATGGAAGAGTTAAAGCAGAACCCTTCCATTAAAACTAAAAATCTCCGGCCGTTTTCACTTTGTAAATAATTTAACCTCCAGTCCCTTTCTAAGAGTTAAACCAGAGTTACAGCGCAGTTTATTATCAGCTGTAACGCGTAAAGGACACTTTTATTTCATCTAACAGCTCTCCTGACACACACACACCCCACACACCTAGTGGGTGTTCCAGCATCCACACACATCACACACACACACACACACACACACACACACACACACACACACACACACACACACACACACACACACACACACACACCTAGTGGGTGTTCCAGCATCCACACACACACATCACACACACACACACACACACACACACACCACACACACACCCCACACCTAGTGGGTGTTCCAGCATCCACACACACACATCACACACACACACACACACCACACACACACCCCACACCTAGTGGGTGTTCCAGCATCCACACACACACATCACACACACACACACACACCACACACACACCCCACACCTAGTGGGTGTTCCAGCATCCACACACATCACACACACACACACACACACACACACACACACACACACACACACACACACACACACACACACACACACACCTAGTGGGTGTTCCAGCATCCACACACATCACACACACACACACACACACACACACACACACCACACACCACACACACACCCCACACCTAGTGGGTGTTCCAGCATCCACACACATCACACACACACACACACACACACACACACACACACCACACCTAGTGGGTGTTCCAGCATCCTGCATGACGACTTGCTGTTTCCCCCACTCGCGCACACGCACGCACGCACACACACCACACACACACACACCACACACACACACACACACCACACACACACCACACATCACACGCACACACACATCACACACCACACACCACACACACATCACACACACCACATCACACACACACACCACACACATCACACACCACACGCACACGCACACACACACCACACATCACACACACACACACCACACACACATCACACACCACATCACACACATCACACACACATCACACACATCACACACCACACACACACACCACGCATCACACATACCACACACACCACACATCACACACACCACATCACACACACACACCACACACATCACACACCACACGCACACGCACACACACACCACACATCACACACACACACACCACACACACATCACACACCACATCACACACATCACACACACATCACACACATCACACACCACACACACACACCACGCATCACACATACCACACACACCACACATCACACACACCACACACACAAACACCACACACCACATCACACACACACACTTCACACACCACACACACACACACCACACATCACACACACACACACACACACACACACACACACACACACACACACACACACACACACACACACACGGGTGTGTGTTCCTGCAGAGCGCTCTAATTTACGCGCTGCTCGGTGTAAGTTGCGCAGCCGGACTCATTATGCGGTAGCACGCTGTTACCGCGGCGCTCTCCGGCGGTTCCGGGGCCAAACGAGCCGCTTAACGAGCAGATCCGCGGGTTAGAAAACGGTCCAAACGGCCTCGCTGCAAAACGACGGCGCGGGCTCCAAATGACCCGGGACGCCCGGCGCGCGCAGGTTCGAGGTGAAAACGGCGACTATAAAGCTTGTTCTAATTACACTTCCCGCTAAAACTGATCCACCGCGACTCTGTGACGTGGGAAAAAACAAGAAGGTCTCGTCTGTACCCTCTGTTGACCTGGGATGCTCTAGTCTGTACCGTCTGTTGACCTGGGATGCTCTAGTCTGTACTGTCTGTGGACCTGGGATGCTGTAGTCTGTACTGTCTGTTGACCTACCTGGGATGCTGTAGTCTGTACTGTCTGTTGACCTACCTGGGATGCTCTAGTCTGTACTGTCTGTTGACCTACCTGGGATGCTCTAGTCTGTACTGTCTGTTGACCTGGGATGCTCTAGTCTGTACTGTCTGTTGACCTACCTGGGATGCTGTAGTCTGTACTGTCTGTTGACCTACCTGGGATGCTCTAGTCTGTACTGTCTGTTGACCTACCTGGGATGCTCTAGTCTGTACCCTCTGTTGACCTGGGATGCTCTAGTCTGTACCGTCTGTTGACCTGGGATGCTCTAGTCGGTACTGTCTGTTGACCTACCTGGGATGCTCTAGTCTGTACTGTCTGTTGACCTACCTGGGATGCTGTAGTCTGTACTCTCTGTTGACCTACCTGGGATGCTGTAGTCTGTACTGTCTGTTGACCTGGGATGCTCTAGTCTGTACCCTCTGTTGACCTGGGATGCTCTAGTCGGTACTGTCTGTTGACCTACCTGGGATGCTCTAGTCTGTACTGTCTGTTGACCTACCTGGGATGCTCTAGTCGGTACTGTCTGTTGACCTACCTGGGATGCTCTAGTCTGTACTGTCTGTTGACCTACCTGGGATGCTCTAGTCTGTACCCTCTGTTGACCTGGGATGCTCTAGTCTGTACCGTCTGTTGACCTGGGATGCTCTAGTCGGTACTGTCTGTTGACCTACCTGGGATGCTCTAGTCTGTACTGTCTGTTGACCTACCTGGGATGCTCTAGTCTGTACTGTCTGTTGACCTACCTGGGATGCTGTAGTCTGTACTCTCTGTTGACCTACCTGGGATGCTGTAGTCTGTACTCTCTGTTGACCTGGGATGCTCTAGTCTGTACCCTCTGTTGACCTGGGATGCTCTAGTCGGTACTGTCTGTTGACCTACCTGGGATGCTCTAGTCTGTACTGTCTGTTGACCTACCTGGGATGCTCTAGTCTGTACTGTCTGTTGACCTACCTGGGATGCTCTAGTCTGTACTGTCTGTTGACCTACCTGGGATGCTCTAGTCTGTACTGTCTGTTGACCTACCTGGGATGCTGTAGTCTGTACTCTCTGTTGACCTACCTGGGATGCTGTAGTCTGTACTGTCTGTTGACCTACCTGGGATGCTCTAGTCTGTACTGTCTGTTGACCTACCTGGGATGCTGTAGTCTGTACTCTCTGTTGACCTACCTGGGATGCTCTAGTCTGTACTGTCTGTTGACCTACCTGGGATGCTGTAGTCTGTACTCTCTGTTGACCTACCTGGGATGCTCTAGTCTGTACTGTCTGTTGACCTACCTGGGATGCTGTAGTCTGTACTCTCTGTTGACCTACCTGGGATGCTGTAGTCTGTACTGTCTGTTGACCTGGGATGCTCTAGTCTGTACCCTCTGTTGACCTGGGATGCTCTAGTCGGTACTGTCTGTTGACCTACCTGGGATGCTCTAGTCTGTACTGTCTGTTGACCTGGGATGCTCTAGTCTGTACTCTCTGTTGACCTGGGATGCTCTAGTCTGTACTGTCTGTTGACCTACCTGGGATGCTCTAGTCGGTACTGTCTGTTGCCCTACCTGGGATGCTGTAGTCTGTACTCTCTGTTGACCTACCTGGGATGCTGTAGTCTGTACTCTCTGTTGACCTACCTGGGATGCTGTAGTCTGTACTCTCTGTTGACCTACCTGGGATGCTCTAGTCTGTACTCTCTGTTGACCTACCTGGGATGCTGTAGTCTGTACTGTCAGTTGACCTACCTGGGATGCTCTAGTCTGTACTGTCTGTTGACCTACCTGGGATGCTCTAGTCGGTACTGTCTGTTGACCTACCTGGGATGCTCTAGTCTGTACTCTCTGTTGACCTACCTCGGATGCTGTAGTCTGTACTCTCTGTTGACCTACCTGGGATGCTGTAGTCTGTACTCTCTGTTGACCTACCTGGGATGCTGTAGTCTGTACTCTCTGTTGACCTACCTGGGATGCTCTAGTCTGTACTGTCTGTTGACCTACCTGGGATGCTCTAGTCGGCACTGTCTGTTGACCTACCTCGGATGCTGTAGTCTGTACTCTCTGTTGACCTACCTGGGATGCTGTAGTCTGTACTCTCTGTTGACCTACCTGGGATGCTCTAGTCGGTACTGTCAGTTGACCTACCTGGGATGTTATCCCTGAGAGTTACAACACTGTCATTTACATCGATCATAAACCGTTTTCTAAAAAAAACAAATACATAAATACCTGAAAAAATAAAAATAAAGTAAGACAACAATCCAAACGGATTTCATTGGGGGGGGGGTCGTTACTGAGTTTCCATTATTAGATAAATTACCTGTTTTTCTTTTTCACATATAATTAATCTCTGTTCTCTCTGTCATTTTTTATTTAATCTTCAGACATTTTATTTAATTTGCGTTGCTTTTGATAAATCTCGTGTTTTAAAACAGCGCGCGCAAAATAAGACGGAATCTTTAGAAATTGACTTCGGCAATTTGCATATAATTAATCAATCAATCAATCAATCAACCAACCAATCAACCAACCTCTGTCGGATCCGTTTGTAGAATCCGTGACTTTGTGTGAGGTCTGATTAAAGGCGAGACATAACAGCTAAAATGTTTCTTGTCCACGGGAGACACGCGCGCACAGGAAACGCTGGTTACATTTAAAGTAGACGGGCGGTCAGATGAAAACAAGGAGACTCGGTGAAAGTCGTCGTCATGGTAACTAACAGCCACCCTCATCCGCTTTCTGGCCGTCGTGCCACCGGCCGGCCGGCTGACCGCGACAGCTTGTGCCCGGATGTCCAACACCGCCACTGCGCTGCCGCCCCTCGGCCGACCTCTCTTTGACCCCGGAAGTAAAGACCACACAATGGAGAAAGGTCAAGACAACAGACTCGATAATCAAGTGAGGCTGACCGCCGCCTCGTGAGGTGAACGTGTCACCGGAGTCGTCAGCTAATGTGGGTTTTTAAGCTAATGTGGGTCCGATCCCGGTGTCCCACTCGCGGACTTTGAGGCGCGTTCCCACCACGTCCGCGAGGGTTCCACTGTCACGTGCACGAGGGCTCTCTCGCAGACATTTTGAGTGCTTAACGCACACTTTCCGTAAGTCCGCCTTTCTGCAGACGTCGCCTGGGGAAATTGCCCACAGTTCATAGCGTTGTGACGTTCAACACCGAGTGACCCGGGGAAACCCGGAAGTTTTAACAAAACGGTAAAAAATAAATTAAAAAAAAGAGCATGGAAGGACACACGGGCACGGGCTCGTGGGTGCTCAGCCTGGCATAAATGTACCACGTAGCACCAGATTAACAAGGGTTTAAGATGGTGCATAAAAATACACCAGATCAGAGGAGTGCAAGTATAAGAAGCTATATCACACACCTAGTTTGTTCATCAAACATTCTTTTGTTTGTCTATTTGATTTATTTTTAGCTCAGTTACGCTGTTTTGGCAAAAAGAAGAGGAAATTGGTATTTGCCAGTTACCCCAAGGCAAGAGCCTGGAAGACGTTCACATCAGGCAGTCGGTCCCTTAACTTAAGTGCCTTGGCCGTGAAGAAAGTAAAACACATAAAACAAACATTCCCAAACCCACGACAGTACGAAAAGTGTCGTGGCGTCGTCAAGGTAACGTGATATGTCGCAAAGTGCTGCCCCATTATTATTATTATTATTATTATGGTTGTTGTTTTTATTTTTTTTAGCAAGAAAATGTACAGAACAAGTTTGGGAATAAATACAAAATGAAGGCTGGAAATAAATCAACAATGGTGGAAATGATTGTACAGTACAACTGCGTGAATATAATATAACGAGATGTCAGAATCATGACAAATAAGACAGACTACAAATGTTTTACAAACAAATCAAAAAGCAAAAGAGAAAGAAATAGGTTAATTTGAAAGGAGCACACGAGAGCAAGGTAGGAGACTTTACAAGGCAAGGACTGAGATGCTACAGACGTGTACAGTATTTTAACCTTTCTGTTCATTTTTTCGATATTTGCTGTCCCATTCCTACTCACACCATTTCCAGCCCTTGCAGCCTCTCGGTCAACACTTACCGGGTGACGTCAGTGGAGTCCGGAAGGCTTGGGGGGGGGGGACTCTGGGTCTTAATATAGTCCCCCGACACAAGAGTCAAGCTGTTTTATTTAAACACGAAATAACTTCAGTGTAAAACGTCTATTAGTTTAGTTAGAGCACAGTTATCTTTGTTATTTTTGTGTGCATCTGCTACCGTCATCTTTCTTTCCTTCTCTCGTTCTCTCTTCCTTCATTTCTCTCGTTCCGACACCTACAGCGCACGACAAACGAAAAGAGAAAAGGAGAATGAAAATGAACGTCTAGAAATATGAATATACACCTTCAAAATACGAGTGTGGCGTTGTTTACTTCCTGTCTCCGTGGCTACAGGTAGCGTGACCTCTCTGTGACCCCGGTAACGGGAACCGGCGTGGGAAGTCTGGCCCGCCCCCCTCTCCCCTCGAGCCCCTTTCCTCCCTTCCAGCAGGGGTGAAGTTTAGGCCGTGACCCCGGTCAAAGGTCATTTAGAGTGCAGGAAGAGAGCGAGAGAGAAATGTACTTTTCTGTTGTTGGTGAGAGAGTTTCCTGCTGAATAACAGCAGAGTTAACCTGACGAAACGGCTTCCCTCATTTCTTTTCTTCTAATCGGTGTTCGCTGTTTAATGTGACAAGTCCTGTCAGACAGAGATCCTTTTTAAACATTAAACAGGCTTTATTAACACTGCAAGCAAAATTATTATTGTTATTACATTATTATTATTATGTTACTATTATTATTATTATTATTATTCTATTATTATTACTACTACTATTATTATTATTTCTATCGTTATTTTTACTATTATTATTATTCTATTATTCTACTACTACTACTATTATTATATTATTTCTATCGTTATTTTTACTATTATTATTATTCTATTATTCTACTACTACTACTACTATTATTATATTATTTCTATCGTTATTTTTACTATTATCATTATTCTACTACTACTACTACTACTATTATTATATTATTATTTCTATCGTTATTTTTACTATTATTATTATTCTATTATTCTACTACTACTACTATTATATTATTATTTCTATCGTTATTTTACATTATTATTATTTTTATTATTGGCATCATTATCATTGTAATCATGTAGAATACATTGAGTTAAAAATGGAAATTTGAAATTGAATTGATGAACCAGGGAGGAAAAACATTTTTTTTGTTTTCTACTCGAATTATATGAAAAATCCGTTAAAGCAAATAGATTTTGAAAATGAAATTTTAAAGAATTTTATTCCAACCAACATTTTTCCCGACAGTAATGTTGTGTTTGAGAAAGTCATTTGTTCTGAGCTACATGAAGAGACTGAAACAACGAGACTTTATTCAGCCACATATAAAGATAATATATTAAATATGTAAAAATACACGTAAATGTTGTGTTTATCATTCATCATCAATAATTAACTGATATGCTACAATAACATTAGTGATAATTGTTCGTTTGTTCCCATCTGTAATTATTCTGTCAAGGACACAAGAAGTTATTTCCTAGTTACATTTTAAAAAGGTATTTAATTCAAAATCATATTTTCAGTAATTTAGGAGAATGTGGTGAAATGTATTTTTATCATGCTTTTTATATTTTTGTTAGAACACATAAAAGATCTTGCTTTGCACTGCCTGATACTGAATTATATATATATATTATATTATATTTCATGATATCATATTATATTATGTCAAAATTAAAATATAAAAATTGGGTATGAACCTCAGAGTCTTTAAAGGGGATTTATAATGAGCTAAAATAACACAAGTCTCTTCCAAGGAAAATCCTTTCCAACCCTTTGATGTCAGCACTCATCTAAACTTCCCATATAATACACACTCTCTCTCTCTCTCTCTCTCTCTCTCTCTCTCTCTCTCTCTCTCTCTCTCTCTCTCTCTCTCTCTCGCTTTCTCTCTCTCTCTCTCGCTTTCTCTCTCTCTCTCTATCTGGGTGTGTGTGTGTGTGTGTGTGTGTGTGTGTGTGTGTGTGTGTGTGTGTGTGTGTGTAATTATTAATTTAGGAAGGTCAACATCTGGTGCTGTCTAGAATCGAGGACCTGCTGTTTTACATTTCTCTCTCTCTCTCTCTCTCTCTCTCTCTCTCTCTCTCTCTCTCTCTCTCTCTCTCTCTCTCACACACACACACACACACACACACACACACACTATTATACAAATGCCAGCTTGCAGCTTCACGCTGCACACACATGCTATACATAAACACACTCCTTTGCACACGCACATTCGTTTTATGAGCTGTCGTTTTGCATGATCATCAAGTTTTATAGACTAAAAAACGAAATGCACAGACAGACAGACAGACAGACAGACAGACAGACAGTATATAACACTAATCTCACTATTACAGTTCTCAGGATCGGGTCTTGATGCATGCTCGATTATTCATCTGGATACCATGTTTACTAACACAGTGTATCAGTAAACATTGTATCTAACAGTAAACATTGTATCTATCAGTAAACATTGTATCCAGATGAACTGATACAACCTTCTTTGATTCTCAGGATTGTGGTAAACTATGTGGTATATCAGCCGTTATATAAGAGTATACTGTATAATAAACAAGAATGACTCGTATAATAATGCCTGTCCCTTGTCCCTCCATCTCTCTCGCGCTCTCTCTCTCCCCGAGTGTCTCTCTTGTCCCGACAAACAACAGTTGTGTTAAAATGGCCGCCCAACAAGCAGGCTGTTTCCAAGTTTCACAAACTCAAATGCACGTGATCATTTATTCACATCTGAAATGGTAGTTTTTGTTGTAATCTACTGTTGTGCTGCGCACGCACACACACACACACACACACACACACACACACGCACACACACACACACACACACACACGCACACACGGGGACAGCTGTGAGGCGTAGTGTAGTAGAGTTAAATGTGTGAATGGAGGTCTATAAATTTACTACGGAGAGATTTACAACAAGACCCAGTATTCATTCAGACCCCCGCGCGCGCGCGCGCGCACGCACGCACAGTAAATCCAGGTGGACAGATTTAAGGAGTCTGGAGGCCAGAGCCAACTGTAATGGTCCAATGGGAGCCCTATGTCTTTCTCTCTCTCTCTCTCTCTCTCTCTCTCTCTCTCTCTCTCTCTCTCTCTCTCTCTCTCTCTCTCACACACACACACACACACACACACACACACACACACACACACACACACACACACACACACACACACACACACACACGCGTACTGTGTGCCTCCACCTCCTTTTGCCGGCCTCCGTCGATCCCATTTCCCTTCTTTACTTTTCTGTCTTTTTCTGCCTTCCCTTATTTCCCGCTCATTTTCCCTCGGTCGTTCCTCCCACTTCTCTGTGCTGCGGACCTTCTTTCTCCAGAGCACGCCAGGAGGTCTCCACCTCTTATTTCTCTTTCTCCGCTCGCCTCCTCGTTTTAGGTCAACTGATTCCAGGTCAGTGTGGTCCGGTAAGGAGGTTGCATGGGAAGGAGCCGCTCCCGCAGTACACATCCATGTCACACTTGTTTCCGTTTGCCACCACGTGCTGACTGACAGCCACAACACGTTGATTGACAGCGTCGTCTCCCATGAGCATATGAACACAGCGCGTGTTCCCCGGACGTGACCAGACACCACATCTGAATGCATTCAGTCCCACAAACGTAAAGTATTCTCAGTATTACGAGACGTTCAGGACATCCGCTCTGAGGACCTCCTCTGACGTCATCAGCCCCGGGATGCTCAGCTCAGGTAAGAGGTGAGACATGGTTGTTCAGGTGTTGGAGGCAGTTAACTCGAATTACTTTTCAGTTTACTGTTTTGTAAAGTGTCCACAAAGACCACAACCTTTATGTCCTGTGTTTTACAGATGGAAAACCATCCCAGAGCTTTGCTAAGGACAGGTAGGACGGTAAGGACAGGTAGGACAGTAATACGGTAATGACAGGTAGGACCGTAATACGGTAATACGGTAAGGACAGGTAGGACAGTAATACGGTAATGACAGGTACAGGTAATACGGTAAGGACAGGTACAGGTAATACGGTAAGGACAGGTAGGACGGTAACACGGTAAGGACAGGTAAGATGGTAATGACAGGTAATATGGTAGGGACAGGTAATACGGTAGGGACAGGTAATATGGTAGGGACAGGTAATATGGTAGGGACAGGTAGGACGGTAGGGACAGGTAATATGGTAGGGACAGGTAATATGGTAGGGACAGGTAGGACCGTAGGGACAGGTAATATGGTAGGGACAGGTAGGACGGTAGGGACAGGTAGGACGGTAGGGACAGGTAATATGGTAGGGACAGGTAATATGGTAGGGACAGGTAGGACGGTAGGGACAGGTAATATGGTAGGGACAGGTAGGACGGTAAGGACAGGTAATATGGTAGGGACAGGTAGGACGGTAGGGACAGGTAATACGGTAGGGACAGGTAATATGGTAGGGCCAGGTAATATGGTAGGGACAGGTAATACAGTAGGGACAGGTAGGACGGTAGGGACAGGTAGGACAGCAATAGGGTAATACGGTAAGGACAGCTAGGACGGTAAGGACAGGTAGGACAGTAATACGGTAAGGACAGGTAATATGGTAGGGACAGGTAAGACGGTACGGACAGGTAATATGGTACGGACAGGTAGGACGGTAGGGACAGGTAGGACAGTAACATGGCTGACATCACTTCTTTTACACGTAGAGAAGTCCATAGCGTGCAGAAGACGTGAAAACGGCGATTAAAGTCCGTTTTAACCAGATAAAGTTACAACAAAGTAATAATTAGTAATAATTAGTAATTAGTAATAATTAGTGTCAACCCCAAAGCTTTTGAAATATCCACAAAACTATGAGGACATGAAGCAGCGGGGTGAAACTTGGACGTACTTAAACTGTCGAGCAGGTGGACAGAGTCGTCTGTGACTAGAAGGGGACGGACACACCCCGTTTACACTTGGCTTTAAAACGCGTCTGTTGCGATCGGGTCACAAGTGGGCGGCGCTAAGCACAAGTGTGAACCACCACCAAAACGTTTTGTGAACCGGCTCCTCAAGCCACTTGCCGAGGTGGTCTGGGACGCATTTGACCACAGATCTTTTGCAGCGTAAACGCTAATGCGTCCTGACGCGTCCCCGACAAGGACGTCACAGGAAAACACGTCATCAATGCAGGATGTGGTGGTTGTTTTGGTAACAGCGCGCCAACTTTCGGGGGGAAAAATGGAGAGAGAGGAGAGTGCACGTGGTTGGGGTACAAGTGAAATGAGATGCCTGATCTGCACGCGGGCGGAAGACTCAGTCCTGTCAGTCTCGACAGCCGGAACAGTCCGTACATGCGTATTAGTGCTGGAAGCTTCTTCAGACATCAGCCGCTGTTCTCACAGCTAGCCGGCAAATCCGGCGCTTGACTGAGGCTGGCAGGCCAAAATGTGTCCGGGTGACGTCATCGCAGCGCAATCGTCACAGCTCGCCTTCCCGACATTCCTCTCTCGCCGTACTTGGTAGAGTCGTAATGCTGCAGGCAAAAGCAGGTTTAAGAGTGTACTCTTTTTAGCCACATCGTAACAACACGTGCGCATGGTCACCTTTTATATTCGACTTGCACTTGTTTATGTTCCGATACGTTTTTCAAAAAGCAAAAATAAGCATACTTTTAGGTGAAAGTTCATCTACTGGTTGATCACCTTGTTAGCCAGCTAGCAAACTAGCTAGCTAACATTATGTAGCGTGGACGAGATTTTCCATAAAGATGTTCTATAAACGTGTCTGTGAACGTTCTCATGCATCCAGGTCATGGTTATCCAAAGGACAACTGGACTTGGTATATATCCCGGATATATACCAAGTCCAGTTGCACTGGATTCACCTCCTTTGGATGTTCTATAAACCTATTTTCCATTAACATGAAACGGCCAATATTTGCTATTATATGTTTTTCGACATCAGTGACGAGCTAGCTAGGTAGCTAGCAAGCCCCCCCCCAAAAAAAAACGGTCACGAAATTTTATTTTAAACAACCGAACACGGTTGCATTGCGATGACGTCACCCGGACACATTTTAGCAGCCCGGACACAATTGGACCGGACAAGGCCCTTTGATCTTGCAGCAGAAGTGACGTAGACAGCAACGAATTCTTCTTTGGAGTAACGAAATCGGATCACACGTGGTCAGCAGGACGCATTTGGACAAGCATGATAGGCACAGGCGTAAACGGCGATGTGTCTCGCTGCCCACTTGTGACCCGATCGCCCAAAACGCGTTTTAATAGCAAGTGTAAACAGGTGTTAGATGTAAAAAGGGTGTTGTTGTTGTCGTTCCTCCTCCACTGTGCATCCTCTGCGGCACCAGATCACTGTGGTGTTTCACCAAGACAACCGCTCAACTTCCTTATGACAACGCTCCAAACAGGTGTGTGTGCGCGCGCGCCTGTCTAATCATCCAATCAGCGCCCCAATCAGTTAAACCAACAAACTGGCTCGTCTCCTCCTGAACTCTGACCTCACTTCCTCCATAAATCCACTTCTGCTTCCTGTCGCCCCAGACGCGACGACCCCCCCGCGCGCACCGCAACCGTGTCACGTGACCTGGAAGTCACCCAGAGTCAAAACCGAAGCTGTGATTATTTTTCATCCACTTACTTTCTAGAAACGTCTGCACCGTCGTCACGAGGAATAAACATCTGTGTTTGAATTTTACTTCACCAAACTTGACAATGAATGAAGAAAGTGTCAATTAAAATCAGTTCTGCTCCCCCCTCTCTCTCTCCGTCCCTCTCCTCCTCCACGCTACTTCCGCATCAAACGACACTTCATAATGTAGTGTTGTGTCCAGCACGCTTCATATCAGGGAACCCTCCGTATGGGGATATGGGTGACGTAGCTGTCGTCTGACACACCAGACCAGACAGTGTGTCTTGAACTCTGCATGGAAATCTCCGGACTGCACCTTTAAATCTCCGCACTGTGCCTTTAAAATGAAAAGAAAACCAACATCATCTATTAACGAAGCAAAACCCACCCAAACATATTCAAATGATGACTGACTCACTTTCCTCTTCTCCTTTCAACTCCTCCATGACCTTCATCTCTCTCTCTATTTAACTTCGCCTCCCTCGACCTCCATCCTCCCTTTCACCCTGCGGGCTGATTCCTGGGCCTTTCTATTTTAAAGCTACACATACACACACGCACGCGCGCACACACATACACACAGACACACACACACAACACACACACACACACAACACCTCCCTGGCAGGAGTTCATCTGCGGGTCACTTCCTGGCCGAGATTAGACTCCGCCCACCTGTCAGAAGTCTTCCTGATTGGCTGAGGTTGGAGAAATGGAGCAAGAGAGATTACTGTTGGGGGATATATATTTAAAAACATATATATATAAAGACAGAGAAGAGACAGACAGGCAGACAGACAGACAGACAGACAGACAGACAGACAGACAGACAGACAGACAGACAGACAGACAGGCAGGCAGACAGGCAGACAGACAGACAGACAGACAGACAGACAGACAGAAACAATGAGGGGAATGTTTGAATGAATGAATGAGACTGAGGGGGTTTCTGCAGTCATAAATCAGTCTCTCTCTCTCTCTCTCTCTCTCTCTCTCTCTCACACACACACACACACACACACACTTGCACGTGCACACAGTGTCAGTGTACATAAAAACTAAATGACCTGTGACCTTTGACTTGTGTCCCTGAAGCGGCTGAAAGAGGACCTGTGATATAATGTCTCTCTCTGTTCACCTGTCTGTCCATTTCCCTGTCTCTGCTCATCTGTCCATCTCTGTTTCCCTCCTCCAAACCTGTCTTCTTCTTTTCACCGTTTCTCTCTCTCTCTGTCTCTCTCTGTGTCTCTCTCTCTCTCTCTCTCTCTCTCTCTCTCTCTAAATTGTCTCGTTATTTCTGTTTTGCAGTTTTTATTCCCATTTTCCTCTTCAGACCCGTCTGCTCATCCGTATGTGTCTGTCAGTCAGTCTCGCTTTCCTCACACACACACGCACACACACGCGCACACACACACACACACACGCACGCACCACTTCCACTCCAGATTTAAATGGAGTGGAACGACCGTATTTGTATCCACGGCAACAACAACATTACCGTTAATGGTCGCCGGGGAGACGCTGGAGCTGTAATGGCCGCCAGCGCTCTGTCGCCGCGGGTTACCAGGCGGCCCGAACATGAACCCCGGGCAGAACGCACACACACACACACACACACACACACACACACACACACACACACACACACACACACACACACACACACACACACACACACACACACACACACACACACACACACACACACCGGGAGGGAGGGAGGGAGACAGATTGCCACTACTTTGATCCAAATCCACTTTGCATTGATTTTGCAGTTTGGTTGAAAATGCAACAACTCTCTACCTCCCTGGCTCCACCTAAATCAATTACACAACTCACACACACACACACACACACACACACACACACACACACACACACTGCTATGGACAAGGGGCCAGCTAAGTGACGCCAGACACACACACACACACACACACACACACACACACGCCACTGCTCATGAGAAACACGCACGCAGTGTCTCATTAGCGCTGGTGTCCAGCGGTGACGCCAGGCTGGTACCTGTATATTGGGTCAGTATCGAACCCAAACACTCCGGACACCGAGAGAGTGTCTCCTCATAGTCTCTCCGTCTCCGTCTCTCCGTCTCCGTCTCTCCGTCTGTCCGCGAGTTTAAAAGCTCCTTTGCTTTGTCACGCTGTCTTTGAGAAACAAAATTAGTAGCTCTCTCGCTCTCTTTCCTTCTTTCAGTCTCTTCCCTTCAGTCTCTCTATTTCAGTCTCTTTCCTTCAATCTCTCTATTTCAGTCTCTTTCCTTCAGTCTCTCTCTTTCTTTCAGTCTCTTTCCTTCAGTCTCTCTCTCTTTCTTTCAGTCTCTTTCCTTCAGTCTCTCTTTCTTTCAGTCTCTTTCCTTCAGTCTCTCTCTCTTTCAGTCTCTCTTTCCTTCAGTCTGCCTCTCTCTTTCCTCCAGTCTCTCTCTCTATTTCAGTCTCTTTCCTTCAGTCTCTCTCTTTCAGTCTCTCTTTCCTTCAGTCTCTCTCTCTCTCTTTCCTTCAGTCTGCCTCTCTCTTTCCTTCAGTCTCTCTCTCTCTTTCCTTCAGTCTCTTTCTTTCAGTCTCTCCTTCAGTCTCTCTCTCTCTCTCTCTCTCTCTCTCTCTCTCTCTCTCTCTCTCTCTCTCTCTCTCTTTCCTTCAGTCTCTCTTTCAGTCTCTTTCCTTAAGTCTCTCTCTCTCTCCTTCTTTCAGTCTCTCTTTCCTCCAGTCTCTCTTTCCTTCAGTCTCTCTCTCTCCTTCTTTCAGTCTCTCTTTCCTTCAGTCTCTCTTTCCTCCAGTCTCTCTTTCCTTCAGTCTCTCTCTCTCTCTCTCTCTCTCTCTCTCTCTCTCTCTCTCTCTCTCCTTCTTTCAGTCTCTTTCCTTCAGTCTCTCCTTCTTTCAGTCTCTTTCCTTCAGTCTCTCTCTCTCTCTCTCTCTCCTTTCAGTCTCTCTTTCCTTCAGTCTCTTTCTTTCAGTCTCTTGCCTTCAGTCTCTCTCTCTTTCCTTCAGTCTCTCTCTCTTTCCTTCAGTCTCTCTCTCTTTCCTTCAGTCTCTCTTTCCTTCAGTCTCTCTCTTTTTCCTTCGGTTTTCCTTCAGTCTCTTTCCTTCAGTCTGTCCTTCAGTCTCTCTCTCTCTCTTTCTCTGCAGGAGGACGCAGAAGTAGAGAAGAAGCGCTGCAGGGGGATGCAGAAGTAGAGAAGAAGCGCTGCAGGGGGAAGCAGAAGAAGAGCTGCAGGGGGAAACAGAAGTAGAGAAGAAGTGCTGCAGGGGGAAGCAGAGAAAGAGCTGCAGGGGGAAACAGAAGAAGAGCTGCAGGAGGAAGAAGAGAAGAAGAGCTGCAGGAGGACGCAGAAGTAGAGGAGAAGAGCTGCAAGGGGAAGCAGAAGAGGAGCTGCAGGAGGAAGCAGAAGAAGAGAAGAAGAGCTGCAGGAGGATGCTGAAGTAGAGAAGAAGCGCTGCAGGGGGAAGCAGAAGAAGAGCTGCAGGAGGAAGCAGAAGAAGAGAAGAAGAGCTGCAGGAGGATGCAGAAGTAGAGAAGAAGCGCTGCAGGGGGAAGCAGCAGAAGAGCTGCAGGGGGAAACAGAAGTAGAGAAGAAGTGCTGCAGGAGGATGCAGAATAAGAGCTGCAGGAGGAAGCAGAAGAAGAGCTGCAGGAGGATGCAGAGAAAGAGCTGCAGGAGGATGCAGAAGTAGAGAAGAAGCGCTGCAGGGGGAAGCAGAAGAAGAGCTGCAATGGGAAGCAGAAGAAGAGATGCAGGAGGAAGCAGAAGAAGAGAAGAAGAGCTGCAGGAGGATGCTGAAGTAGAGAAGAAGCACTGCAGGGGGAAGCAGAAGAAGAGCTGCAGGAGGAAGCAGAAGAAGAGAAGAAGAGCTGCAGGAGGATGCAGAAGTAGAGGAGAAGAGCTGCAAGGGGAAGCAGAAGAAGAGCTGCAGGAGGAAGCAGAAGAAGAGAAGAAGCGCTGCAGGGGGAAGCAGAAGTAGAGAAGAAGAGCTGCAGGAGGAAGCAGAAGAAGAGAAGAAGAGCTGCAGGAGGAAGCAGAAGTAGAGAAGCGCTGCAGGGGGAAGCAGAAGTAGAGAAGAAGCGCTGCAGGGGGAAGCAGAAGAAGAGCTGCAGGAGGAAGCAGAAGAAGAGAAGAAGAGCTGCAGGAGGACGCAGAAGTAGAGAAGAAGCGCTGCAGGGGGAAGCAGAAGAAGAGAAGAAGAGCTGCAGGAGGAAGCAGAAGAAGAGAAGAGTCGTGATCTGGTGTCACACGTCATTCTGTGTGTGCACGTCTATGAAGCAGTCACAGCCTATTAACATACTGCTTAATATCTCAAAAAGCATTACAGCACAAACGCTAGTTTTTGCGGCACCCATCAGCACAAACGATGAAGAATGATGACGTTTTACCCCTGTTCTGGTCCGGACCCTCTTCGTCCGGACCAAGCGTCCATGTGTGACGAGTTGGGGGTGAGACTGTGTTGTTAAACAGTTCCCAGTCTGAAGAGTAAGAAACTTACAACAACAGTACATGGTTGTATTAGTAACACAATTCTATTGTCGAGACCAAGAGATATGACGTCACAACAGAGCGACTGACCTTGTCGGGGCATTTTGATTCAGAAAGACAGAACTTTAAGAAAGGGATGTATGGGATAGCTCACTGTGTGGCTGCTGCTCTGCTGATAGTGTGTCTGCATCTGTGTGTACGTGCGTGTGTGCGTGTGTGTGTGCATGTGTGCGTACTGAGCTGCTGTTTGTGAAGAGTCATCAGATGAAGAGGATATTCATTCTAACATCATCATCATCATCATCATCATCGTCGTCGTCACTGCTACATTTTGCAAAAAACACCCAAATACACTAAAACCGCACACACATATGCACAAACAAACACACACACAAACACACACACACGATGTGCACCTAAGTAAAGTGGACCATAGGGTTATTTAGAGAGAGAGAGAGAGAGAGAGAGAGAGAGAGAGGGTGAGTGACATAGAGACAGACAGTGGGACGCCATTGTCTCCATCTCTCACAGACACTTTGACCGCCCTTAGCTCCAGTGACTCAGGGTGAATGTGGGTGTGTGTGTGTGTGTGTGTGTGTGTGTGTGTGTGTGTGTGTGTGTGTGTGTGTGTGTGTGTGTGTGTGTGTGTGTGTGTGTGTGTGTGTTTGTGGCTTAAGACAGAGAACAAAAGTCAAGTCAAGCAAATTCTATTTGTATAGCCCAGTATCACAAATTACAAATTTGTCTCAGGGGGTTTACAGCAACACAACATCCTGTCATTAGACCCTGACATTGGATTAGGAACAGCTCCCTAAAAAAACCTTTAACAGGGAGAAAAACTAGAAAAAATGCTCAGGGAGAGCACCGGAGGAGGATCGCTCTCTCTCAAGACGGGCAACGTGACATGATGTTGTGTTTACATAATTTACACAACACAACACTGAAACAGGATAACACAATTATAATTGAAATTATAAAATAGAATATGATGAGGAGGATGCCAAGCAGTGTCCAGACACCACTGGAACAGCCCAAGACCTGAGCCGCATGACCACCATCACCATGTAAACCTAACAGGAGTGCAGACTACACGTGCACACAATGGGAGACTCACATGACACCATTCACACACAGAAGAAGAGAAAGGAGAAGACATCGTTCAGAGAGAGAGAAAAGACATGTGAGAGAAGAGAACAGTTTGCAGTAGTCTATAATCTATACTCTATAATCTGGTCAGCAGAACAGCGGTTGTTAAATTCATTGAGACAGAAACCGACCCGCCATGCAGTACAGGTTGTGAAGCACTCAACTTAAAGACAACAAGATGAGTTTTAAGTTTGGATTTAAAGGACTCAACAGACTCTGATTGTCTGATGACAGCAGGCAGGTTATTCCACAAGAACGGGGCCCGACAGGAAAAGGCCCTGCTGCCAACAGCTGAGTTCTTTTTAACTTTGGGTTCACACAGGAGCCCTGTATCGGTCTTTCGGACTTGGGCCGTTTCAAAGGGCAACGTGACGCCGGGCGCCATCTTCCAAGGATCAGAGGCACTGTTTACGAATTAGCTCGCACTTTAGCCATTGACTTAGCCATATATTAGCATTACATTTGCCTTTACCCTTACCTCACTGAGATGTTTAAAGAAAAGGTGACATACAGGGACAAATTATGTCCCGATGCCAAACATCGTTATTTGACAAAATTGAATGCCCTAAATAACGTTGATCCCTATGAGCTGCCAATGAAAGAATGAACGACCCAGACAAGCTTCCTCCACTAACCCATATAGACATGGTAAATTACCTCGTCTATGGTATTTGTGCTTACACAATGTACCAGTTTAAATCGTTTAAATCCCTCGAAGCACACGGGCAATTTAGGAATGGATGGGTTCAAGTTCTCCACCGCTTCAAGCCAACAGGCTGTGACAACACTGTGATCTTCGCAAAGGTAAGAGCTAGCTTTATCTAACTGCCTTCATTGACTATCATAAAAGGCTATCGCCTTAACCTAAACGACTGAATCAATTATCGGTCATTCGGACTTGGGCCGTTTCCAAGGGCAACGTGACGCCGGGCGCCATCTTCCAAGGATCAGAAGCATTGTGACATCACGACCAAAAGAACGATTTTGAGAGCGAAGATCTTGTGATGGAATGTACGGTTTAAGGAGATCAGACAGGGAGGATGGGGCGCAAGCCCATTTAGGATTTTATAAGTCAGCAGAAGCACCTTGTATTCTGATCTAACATGGACAGGAAGCCAACGAAGGGAGGCAACAATTGGTGTAATATGGTCAAATTTTCTAGTTTTAGTTAGGATTCTAGCTGCAGCATTCTGAACCATCTGAAGACTTTTAGTACTAGCATGTGGCAGACCTGAGAACAGAACATTACAGTAATCAAGTCTGGATGAAACAAATGCATGTATTAGAGTTTCTGCTTCAGCCATGGAGAGAAAACACCGAATTTTAGCTATGGTACGTAAGTGGAAAAAAGGCCGACTTGGTGATTTCATTAATGTGCTTGTCAAAGGAAAGGCTGGGATCAAACGTAACACCAAGATTTTTGGCTGCCACACTTTGTGAAACCACAGAGATGTTGACTGTTTCCGTTACTTGACCAAATTGGTGTGTCTAGCACGGCCAGTGACCATCATCTCGGTTTTATCCGAATTTAAAAGCAGAAAGTTAAGTGACATCCAATTTTTCACAGCAGCCAAGCAGGCCTCTAAATTAATCATTTGAGTATGATCATCAGCCCTTATAGGCACATACAGTTGAGTATCATCAGCATGGCAATGGCAATTTATTCCATGACTGCGTATAATTTGGCCAAGAGGTGTAATGTAAAGAGAGAAAAGTAGAGGGCCAAGAACTGAGCCCTGAGGTACACCATATTTAACGTCAGAGAATTGGGATGTAATATTACTATAGCAGACACAATGTTCTTCCAGATAAGTAGGATTTACCCCCCTCCGCGCACACGCACGCACACACATACATACACACACAAGATATAGGGAAATGCTATATTTTTCAAACAATGGCTTTAAGATTAAATAATATAAGTTACAATTTAAGATATAGTTTAAGCAATGTAATATATATATATATATATATATATATATATATATATAAAGCAAGACTGTATGTTTGTATGTTCGCTTAAAACTCCAGAAATACTCACTGTAGAACAAAAAGAAAGGTATCTTTAGAATCAGCACTTTCCATGGATTGCACAGTTCGAAAAATATTTCAAAAACCAAGTAAAAATTTTGATGTATTTGCGAAATTGACTTTATTTTGTGGCGATTTGTGGTGGCGGTGGTAGCGAATTTGCGGCGATTAATACACACATTGGCAAAGAAGTTTGATCAATGGATTGAAAATTATGACAGTTGATAATTTTCGTTAATAAGATTTGTGTATTCGACATTTGTTTATCACATGTATCATACCATAAATTATCCTATATTTCATCATCGATTATATCATAAAGATCAGATCGTGTTGGTTGTTTTGGTGAGAACATTTTCCCCGGGCAATTCCAGGTACCTCTGCTAGTACACACACACACACACACACACACACACACACACACACACACACACACACACACACACACACACACACACACATATATATATAATAGTAGCATTCCATCACCTCCACTTTATCAGCTCTTCTTCGATGTAACAATCCCCAGCGACAACATCAGGAAGAAAGAGCACGAGAAGCTAGAGAAATACCAAGGGCTGAGGGAAAAACTAGATGGGATGTGGAAGGTGAAATCCACAGTAGTCCCAGTGGTAATAGGAGCACTAGGGGCTGTGACCCCCAAACTGGGAGAGTGGTTCCAGCAGATTCCAGGAACAACATCTGAGGTCTCTGTCCAGAAGAGTGCGGTTGTAAGAACAGCTAAGATACTGTGCAGAACCCTCAAGCTCCCAGGCCTCTGGTAGAGGACCCGAGCTTGAGGAAGACACACACCACCCGAAAAAGGATGAGAGAGAGATTTTTATTTTATAGATAGATAGATAGATAGATAGATAGATAGATAGATAGATAGATAGATAGATAGATAGATAGATAGATAGATAGATAGATATAGATATATGATGTAACACATCAACCAACTATTATATGTAATATACATATAATATGTATTTTACATTTTATATACTACATTTAAGTACAATAAAAACTAATATACATACGTATGTGTGTGTGTGCGTGCGTGTGTGTGTGTGTGTGCGTGCGTGTGTGTGTGTGTGTGTGTGTGTGTGTGTGTGTGTGATATTTGAGGCCTTGCAGTCTTTGCTGTGTATCATCCTGTCTTAACCTCCTGCTACAGTATGTGCCAGCGTTATTCATAGAAACAGGGTCACAGAGGGTTAGTACACACACACACACACACACACACACACACACACACACACACACACACAGACAGACAGACAGACAGACAGACAGACAGACAGACAGACAGACAGACAGACAGATAGATAGATAGATAGATAGATAGATAGATAGATAGATAGATAGATAGATAGATAGATAGATAGATAGATAGATAGATAGATAGATAGATAGATAGATAGATAGATAGATAGATAGATAGATAGATAGATAGATAGATAGATAGATAGATAGACAGGCAAACAGACAGACATGACGAGAGACAGACAGACAGACGAAGACAGACCGAAAGACAGACAGACAGACAGGCAAACAGATGAAGACAGACAGACAGACAGACAGACAGACAGACAGACAGACAGACAGACAGGCAAACAGATGATGACAGACAGACAGACAGGCAAACAGATGAAGACAGACAGAAAGACAGACAGACAGACAGGCAAACAGATGATGACAGACAGACAGACAGACAGACAGACAGGCAAACAGATGAAGACAGACAGAAAGACAGACAGACAGACAGGCAAACAGATGAAGACAGACAGAAAGACAGACAGACAGACAGGCAAACAGATGAAGACAGACAGAAAGACAGACAGACAGACAGGCAAACAGATGATGACAGACAGACAGACAGACATAAATATAAATAGAAGTGGAGGACACAAAAGGGGGAGGAGGAGTAGAAGAGAAGAAAGTGAGGGCAACCGAGAGGGGTGAGATATGTGGTGTTAGAGCGCCTCCACGTGTCTAAATAAAATACTGCACGTAGAGGCTCGTTCATTTCTGCCGTCTTTTAAATTCACATCATTAAATCCTTTTTAATAAACAGGATTAATACTGGATCATTTATTTATCCTGTGTCACTCATGTTGTTTCATTCTTCTGTATGTCTGTATTTGATACACCCACACTTTTATAATACTGCAAACTGTACACTAATATAGTACCACAGCACATACTGGTACACATGACACACGGACAACAGTACCTCTAACAGTACTAACATAGTACCACAGCACATACTGGTACACATGACACACGGACAACAGTACCTCTAACAGTACTAACATAGTACCACAGTACATACTGGTACACATGGTACACTGACAACAGTACCTCTAACAGTAATAGCATAGTACTACAGTACATACCTGTACACATGGTACACAGACAACAGTACCTCTAACAGACTAACATAGTATCACAGTACATACTGGCATATATGGTGCACAGACAACAGTACCTCTAACAGTACTAACATAATACCACAGTACATACTTGTACACATAGTACACAGACAACAGTACCTCTAACAGTACTAACATAGTACCACAGTACATACTGGTATATATGGTACACAGACAACAGTACCTCTAACAGACTAACATAGTACTACAGTACATACTTGTACACATGGTACACAGACAACAGTACCTCTAACAGTACTAACATAGTATCATAGTACATACTGATTCTCATGGTACACAGACAACAGTACCTCCAGCAGACTAACATATAGCCACAGTACCTACTGGTACACATGGTACACAGACAACAGTACCTCTAACAGTACTAGCATTGTACTACGTTACATACTGATACACATGGTACAAAGACAACAGCACTTCTAACAGACTAACAGTATTGGTCAAAAATATCATGGCTTTTCATTGGCTTTATTTCAACCAACAAAGTCAGAAGATAAAGATAAAGATAGAGATAGAGATAGAGTTTCCCCTGTTAATAACGATGCAAAAAAGAGCAATCAAATTCTACCTAAAAGCAAGTGACCCCAACTCCTACCATCACAAAGCTCTCAGTTACCAAGGGGAGAACAAAGAGAGGAGTCTCCTCAGCCAGCTGGTCCTGAGGCTCAGCTCAGCCAACAGCACAAGTCATCAGGACAGCCTTCCCACAATCTGGCCCAACCAAATTATGGCTAAAGAACAAGAAAATCACATTAACCACTGGACATCTATCACAAAAACTCAAAGCAAACTTCAATGTTATGTGGCTCTAAACAGACGGTACACGATGGCAGACTACTGACCACCCTGACTGATCAGAAACTGAGAAAGACACTGACTATGTACAGACTCAGTGATCACAGCTTGGCCATAGAGACTGGCTGACACAGGCAGACCTGCTGCCCAGAGAAGACAGGCTGTGTCAACTCTGTCCAGAGAGACAGGTGGAGACAGAGAGACAGACCTGCTGCCCAGAGAAGACAGGCTGTGTCAGCTCTGTCCAGAGAGACAGGTGGAGACAGAGAGACAGACCTGCTGGCCAGAGAAGACAGGCTGTGTCAACTCTGTCCAGAGAGACAGGTGGAGACAGAGAGACAGGTGGAGACAGAGAGACAGACCTGCTGCCTAGAGAAGACAGGCTGTGTCAACTCTGTCCAGAGAGACAGGTGGAGACAGAGAGACAGACCTGCTGCCTAGAGAAGACAGGCTGTGTCAACTCTGTCCAGAGAGACAGGTGGAGACAGAGAGACAGACCTGCTGCCCAGAGAAGACAGGCTGTGTCAACTCTGTCCAGAGAGACAGGTGGAGACAGAGAGACAGACCTGCTGCCCAGAGAAGACAGGCTGTGTCAGCTCTGTCCAGAGAGACAGGTGGAGACAGAGAGACAGGTGGAGACAGAGAGACAGACCTGCTGCCTAGAGAAGACAGGCTGTGTCAACTCTGTCCAGAGAGACAGATGGAGACAGAGCAACACTTCCTGCTACAATGTAGCACTTACGAAGACTTAAGAACTTAATTCTTCACAAAAATTAAATGTAAATTCCAAGACTTGGACACACTCTCTGACCAGACCAAAATGACTTGGACACACTCTCTGACCAGACCAAAATGACTTGGACACACTCTCTGACCAGACCAAAAATGACTTGGACACACTCTCTGACCAGACCAAAATGACTTGGACACACTCTCTGACCAGACCAAAATGACTTGGACACGCTCTGACCAGACCGAAATGACTTGGACACACTCTCTGACCAGACCAAAATGACTTGGACACACTCTCTGACCAGACCAAAATGACTTGGACACGCTCTGACCAGACCGAAATGACTTGGACACACTCTCTGACCAGACCAATATGACTTGGACACACTCTCTGACCAGACCAACATGACTTGGACACACTCTCTGACCAGACCAACATGACTTGGACACACTCTCTGACCCAACCAAAATGACTTGGACACATTCTCTGACCAGACCAAATTGACTTGGACACACTCTCTGACAAGACCAACATGACTTGGACACACTCTCTGACCAGACCAAAATGACTTGGACACACTCTCTGACCAGACCAAAATGACTTGGACACACTCTCTGACCAGACCAAATTGACTTGGACACACTCTCTGACCAGACCAAAATGACTTGGACACACTCTCTGACCAGACCAACATGACTTGGACACACTCTCTGACCAGACCAACATGACTTGGACACACTCTCTGACCAGACCAACATGACTTGGACACACTCTCTGACCAGACCAAAATGACTTGGACACACTCTCTGTCCAGACCAAAATGACTTGGACACACTCTCTGACCAGACCAACATGACTTGGACACACTCTCTGACCAGACCAAAATGACTTGGACACACTCTCTGACCAGACCAAAATGACTTGGACACACTCTCTGACCAGACCAAATTGACTTGGACACACTCTCTGTCCGGATCAAAATGCAACATGTACTTAGGGAAAACAGTGTCAGCGCCATAGATGCAGCAGTGAGACATGTCAGGTCATGTGACAGCCTGAGAGACAAGCAGCACAACACATGACAGCTGTAATCTCCTCACCACCCATGCTCCACCTTCTGATCTACTTCTGTTTCTCTATTGTTATGGCTGTGTTATTGTTTCTGTATTGATCGTTACAATGTTGTGTTGATGTTCATTATTAGTGTTATTGTGTAGCGTTTAAACTGTATTTTTGATGCTTTGGCAACATTGTTCTAAAACTTTCATGCCAATAAAGCCCTTTGAATTGAACTGAATTGAAATTGATAGAGCTACAGCGACAGCTAGAGATAGAGATAGCACTAGAGATAGAGATAGAGATAGAGCTGGAGATAGGGCTAGAGATAAGAGCTAGAGCTAGAGACAGAGCTAGAGATAGAGCTAGAGACAGAGCTAGAGATAGAGATAGAGATAGAGCTAGAGACAGAGCTAGAGACAGAGCTAGAGATAGAGCTAGAGACAGAGCTAGAGATAGGGCTAGAGATAAGAGCTAGAGCTAGAGATAGAGCTAGAGACAGAGCTAGAGACAGAGCTAGAGATAGAGCTAGAGACAGAGCTAGAGATAGGGCTAGAGCTAGAGATAGAGCTCGAGACAGAGCTAGAGATAGAGATAGAGACAGAGCTAGAGATAGAGATAGAGCTAGAGCTACAGCGACAGCTAAAGATAGAGCTAGAGTTAAAGCTAGAGATAGGGATATAGAGATAGAGATCGAGCTAGAGCTAGAGATACAGACAGCTAGAGATCGAGCTAGAGCTAGAGCTAGAGACAGATAGAGATAGAGCAAGAGATAGAAATAGGGCTAGAGCTAGAGATAGGGCTAGAGCTAGAGATAGAGCTAGAGACAGAGCTAGAGATAGAGATAGAGACAGAGCTAGAGTTAGAGCTAGAGATAGGGCTAGAACTAGAGATAGAGCTAGAGACAGAGCTAGAGATAGAGACAGAGCTAGAGATAGGGCTAGAGCTAGAGATAGAGCTAGAGCGACAGCTAGAGCTAGAGATAGGGCTAGAACTAGAGATAGAGCTAGAGATAGAGACAGAGCTAGAGATAGAGACAGAGCTAGAGATAGGGCTAGAGCTAGAGATAGAGCTAGAGCTACAGCGACAGCTAGAGATAAAGCTAGAGATAGAGATATAGAGATCGAGCTAGAGATAGAGATACAGACAGCTAGAGATCGAGCTAGAGCTAGAGATAGAGCTAGAGACAGATAGAGATAGAGATAGAGCAAGAGATCGTCATCATCATCCTTCGACCGCAGTCGAGCAAAGAGATTGAGATAGAGACATATAGACATAGAGACATACAGATAGACATAGAGATAGAGACGAATAGAGATAGCAATAGAGACGGATAGAGATAGCGATAGAGACAGATAGAGATAGCGATAGAGACAGATAGAGGTAGAGATAGAGAGAGATAGACATAGAGATAGAGACAGATAGAGAAAGAGATAGAGGCTCCTCCTGTGTGTCTTTTACAGAATATTTCCTGTTTGCAGGTAGAAGTAGTTGTTTTTTTCTGTATTAAACCAGGGAGGAGGAGGAACTCAGTGATGCGGGACTGTGGAGAGGTGTGACTGTCGCCACAGGACCCGGCTTTCTAGAAAGGAAAGAAAACCCTCATTAATTAACAACGACATCAATCATGGTTTGGTCTGATTGGCTGAGAGGCGTTCCATCTCATCTCTGATTTACAGAACAGAGTAGCGATTAAAGGGAACGAGAGAGAGAGAGAGTGCAAGAGAGAGAGAGGAGCGAAATGTGTGCTAGCATCAGCCTCGACTACATCTCAGCAACACACAGGCAGTCACCATGGTTACCCAGCTGGGTGGGGGAATAGCTATGGGAGTTACAGAATGAATAGGGGACGTAAAGTGTGATTGGGGGAGATGGAGAGAGAGAGAGAGAGAGAGAGAGAGAGAGAGAGAGAGAGAGAGAGAGAGAGAGAGAGAGAGAGAGAGAGAGAAAGGGAGAGGGAGAGGGAGAAAGAGAGAGAGAGAGTCCCCTGAAGCAGCTGGCTCTGAGACTCACTAACCCTGTAACAAATACTAAGACCAACCAACCTCAGGCCAGCACTGCATCCCAAACAAAGATTACGATAAATCAGCTATAAAACAAAGCAAGAACAATTATGTGAAACTCCGGAACGCTGAAATCAAAACTCAAAACAAACTAGAAGTCTATCGGGCCCTAGAAACAAACTATGATTTGGAAGAATACCTCTTAACTGTCAGAGACAGGAAGCAGCGACAGACCCTCACCAAATACAGGCTCAGTGACCACAGTCTAGCCATTGAAAAGGGGAGACACAAAAAGACCTGGTTGCCAAAAGAGCATCGAACATGTGGTCAGTGCAGGACAGATGAGGTGGAGACAGAGGGACACTTCCTCCTTAAATGTGACACATGTGAAAAACAGCGCCGGGCTTTTGTCCAGGAGCTGGAACATGTGACTCCAGAGTAGCAGGACATGGAGGAGCAGGTAAGCTGCGGGGGGTCCTGGGAGGGGGGGGGGCAGCGGCGAGCATTGCAGCAAGATTTATATTATCTTGCCACAACCTGAGAGACAGTGGGGGACGGCACCTACTGCTACTGTTGTTGTTTGATATCATAATCATTGTTGTTGTTGCTGTTATTATTATAATCATTGTTGTGTTGTTGTTGTTTTACATGCTTTGGCAATATGTACACAAACGTATGTCATGCCAATGAAGCACATATTGAATTGAATTGAACTGAATTGAATTGAATTGAATTGAGAGAGCTGCACTGTTTGACACAATGCTCATTCCATTCTCCACCACAGGGCGGTGCTGTAAGGTGCCCTGCGTCTTTGGGTTCAAAGCAGAAGAAAACCTTCAAGCTCTTGGGAGTCAGTGGCCCCATCTCAAATGACACCTTTGTGGTCTTCTTTTGAGACCGCCTGGTGTTCCACTTCTCATTTCGTGCCTCACAACTTGCTCACTAGCGATCCCTGACGAGCCCTCCATGCCCCTGTAGTGACGCACGCCCGGCATCGTCACAGGCCTCACAGCGACCGTCTATCTCCGTGGTTCTCAGTCCGGTCTTGGATTGCTGCTGCTGGTTTTCTATTCTGCCAGCTACTTATAGGTGATTACACTTACCGGTGAATGTAATTAACTTCCAGGCCAAATGAAAAACCTGCAGTCTTGGTGGGGATTTCCTCGGTCTAATCCTACAGCGCCCGGGTGGGCTAGGCTTGGAGTTGTGGTTACAGTTGCGGTTGCTACAAATTTGAAATTTTGTTAAGGTAGGACATACTAAGTGGGTCGATAACTGCTGATTTATCCCATGGAAATACTGAAAATGGATCAAGTAGTAGAATTTTCGAACTTCCGGTGCTTGGACCGGAACTAGTGTACGTTGATTGTCCGCAAGAAGTAGACTGCCTAGCGAGTATTACAGGCATGGCGTTCGAACTCATGCAGTTCTTTAGGGTGCGTTGTTAGCTAGAGCAAGATGGGTATATTTTACCTTTTAACTTAGTCCACTAAGCCTCAAGTCAGCATTGTCAGATTTAGTGCGCTTTTTCGATGTCGTCATTGGGAGCTAATTAACAGGCTGATACAGACCAGAGGCGACCACACCGTTTGGCAACCATGGAGGGGAGTGCTAGTGTTAGAGAAGCACTGTCTGGGACCCTTGTACCCACATATGTCACAACAGTTGCTCTCCGACAACAACCCGAAGAGAAGGAAAGGCTGGAGCGACTCCTTATCACGTGACGTAAACCTGCCTTGGAGACAAGATGCGCGCGCAGAACGTGTGGCAAAACGTGGCCGCGAAAAAAAACGTGCGTACCGGTGAAACTCACAGGTGACAGCGTACAAAACTTAACACTAAACGGAGAAAAGTTAGAAATTTGAGAAGATGGAAATCTCAGGATATGCTGAAGATAAATGACGATAAATGCTTGGCGTACATGGAGGGAAAGTGAGAGAGTCGCCCTCTGGTGGCGACCTGAGTGTGAAACGGTTTACATTTTCCACAGGGGGGTTCATCTCGGACCGCATCGCCAGATTAAAGCAATGATGCCACACAGACGTCACCTAAGACAACCTTTATTGATTCTGGTTATCTCTGTGGCGGTACAGACATAATAAACTATTCTTTATGTTAACTTTTTATGTGTTTTTGATCCCCTAATTTTACCGTCATATTTCATTTTTATACATACACATCAATATTTTCATATATAAGCGTCAATATTTTATATATAAGCGTTGATTCATTTTTATATCTTTTAATATATAATTGATATATTTTTATATATAATTTTCATACATAAGCGATAAAATCATAAATGGTCTTGTTCCTGTTTTGGTGACAGGATGGAATGAACAAGTGGAATTTATCGGTTTTTGTGCTAAAAATGAACAGATGTGAGGATGTCCTGATTCTAACTGTCATTCCCATACACTCGTACCTGTTCTTACAGGTCCACATCATGTTAACGTCACTGAAGTGCAGATTTGGAGGAGTACCACAGGGTTTAGGTCGCTGTTTTGGACAGGGCCCACGATCTCTCTGTACAACCAAAACACCACTTCCTCTCCACTTACCGGACTTTGAACACTCGATGAATGTTGGGACGTTTCGGTCCTCTTATGGTGTGGGGAGATGGTGGCACGAATTCACATTTGCGGGGCCCGACCCAGTACCGTCCATGCAGGGTCTTTGTCCACGTCTGCATCTAAGTTCTGTCTTCGTTGGATGGCTGGGAGAGCTGGTGCTGGATCAGCTTGGAGAGTGGGGCAGGCTAAGCTAACTGCTAGACCGGCAGTTCCGATAAAACCGAGGGCGGTCTGGCGGCAGCCTCACCTGGCGTTGACTGTGGTGTTTCTGATGTGGTCTTGAGGAGTGCGGGGAGGTATGTTGAGGGTGTCTGGCTGGGAGAGCGGGCGCTGGATCGGCTGGGGGAGATTGGTCTGCTTCGTCCTGTGGGCCCGGAGACCACGGCCCCAGCCTGGAGCTGCGCCTGAAGAGGAAACAGCAATGGCGGTCGGACAGGATGTGAAAGCAGGGCGGGCTATGCTTACTGCTAGCCCATGCAGACCGGCGGTTCTGACAGCCATCCCGGCTGGCGTTTGTTCCCTTGGACAGTGATTTTTTGTTTAGTTTGGATATACGTATGTGTTAGTGTGGGTATGTGTGTTCTTCTGTGGGCTGGAGGAAATGGCATTTCGTTTCATTTCATGTACACAAGTTGCAAGAAGGGAAATGAAAAATGAAGTGTTCCTGATTCCTGATTCCTAATATTCTGATGAATCATAATGACTGAAGATATTCAGCGTCAGCTGGCTAGCTCGAGTCCAGAAAAATTCTACATGTAGGCTATGTAACCCATGTGGGTTCTCAACCACAGCAAGAGAAACTATCAAATCCTCCAACACGTTCACTCCTTTGAAAGCTGAGCACCTCTGCTCTGCCGGGGGTCATCCCAGGGTCACCTGCCAGGGGTTAGAGGTCAAGTTTGGGGCAGCATGGGATGATGTCAGGCCTCCACTTGTGCTGTGCTCATGTTGCAGGAGTACACTGTTTTTTCATGGTAAAACAAAAGTAGAGAAACGGTGGTCATTGCAGCGATCCTGAAAGAAGCGGACTGAAAGAAGATGAAACGCTCAATAAAGCAGTGAGAGCTAGTTAGCTAGCTAGCTAGCTCTCACTGCTTTATTGATTTTTATTTTTTTGCCTTTCTTTCCTCTACATCTCTCAGCTGTAAATCTGTTATTTGATTAAAGTTTGTTTACTGGTTAGAAAGTTAGTTCCCATCTTATCTATCAAGTTAATCAATACATATTTTTACTTGACTAGTTATTGGCTCAACAGGCTGATTTTCAAGTGGTTTATTCCTCAATTAGCTTACGATCTGTTTTTTTTTTGTTGTGTTTTTTGGTTTGTTTGGTTTTTGTTGAGGAAAGTTAGCAACATTAGCGGCGGCACGGTGGTGCAATGGTTAGCGCAGTCGCCTCACAGCAAGAAGGTCCTGGGTTCGAGCCCCGAGGTAGTCCAACCTGGGGGGGTCGTCCCGGGTCGTCCTCTGTATGGAGATTGCATGTTCTCCCCACGTCTGCGTGGGTTTCCTCCAGGTGCTCCGGGTTCCTCCCAAAGTCCAAAGACATGTAGGTCAGGTGAATCGGCCGTACTAAATTGTCCTGAGGTGTGAATGTGTGTCAGTCCTGTGATGGTCTGGCGGCCTGTCCAGGGTGTCTCCCCGCCCGCCGCCCAATGACTGCTGGGATAGGCTGCAGCATCCCCGTGACCCGGAGAGCAGGATAAGCGGTTCGGATAATGGATGGATGGATAGCAGCATTGGCATTAATAGAACCGAGTCTTTCCAAGAAGGAAAGGTGACCCCCACACAACACAGCAGCAGGAAGGTCCCTCTTCATATGGGGGTCATGTGGGGTCATTTGAGGTGAGTTGGAGGTCATCCAGGTGTGAGAGGTTTAGGAATACCTGGGGCCACCTGTTGAAAATAAACCAAACTTTCCTCCCTCCAGTGAAACATTCACACACTTTACTAAGGCCCCCTGTGCCTCCCCCCCCCCGTATAGCTTCCTTTTTCCTTCCCTCTATTCTCGCCTCCTCTCATCCTCTCTCCTATCCACACCACCCCATCAACTTCCTGCTGTGACCTCTTGTTGACTGCAGGACACCCAGGTGCTGGTGGATGTTTACAAAGAGAGACAGACAGACAGACAGAGACAGAGTGAGAGAGAGATGGGTAAAGATAGAAAAGAGGACAGGAAAAGAAAAGGTAAAGAAGGGAGGATTAGATTTTTCACACACACACCCCAGACAGCATCCGGATGTGGGCCACGTCAGGCAGTGATGCGGCACTGCTGGTCTTCTTCTGGCCCTGACAACATGGATGTGAGCCTGAAGTGGCCCACATGTATAACAGCAAATATGGCCCAAATATGCCAAACCACACGTGGGCCTTTTGGCAAAGACACGGTGCTCTGGGCAACATGTGGTCTGGATGTGACCCTGCAGCGCCCCGTGTGGTAAATGGTGAATATGGCCCAGATATCACAAAACTAATATGGGCCACCTTTGGCAAATACGTGGCACATGCGGCGTTGCTATGGCTTGGTTCTGACCCAGATCTGGCATCCAGGAGCGGACCGCCCAAGCGCCATCATTCCACGTGGCATGTGGGCCGCATGAAGTGCCGGGGGTGGGACGGGTCCGGGCCACCGCAGTTCTGGTGTCTGGGACACAGCAGCTAAACACAACACAGTGTTGAATTTGACTGTTCCGAAGCCCCGTCTGTGTGTGTGTGTCTGTGTCTGTGTGTGTGTGTGTGTGTGTGTCTGCGTGTGTGTGTGTGTGTGTGTGTGTGTGTGTGTCTGTGTGTGTGTGTGTGCGTGTGTGTGTGTGTGTGTCTGTGTGTGTGTGTGTGTGTGTGGTGAAGGTCGCTTTAGAAAACAATAAAAGTAATTATTCATGAACTGGTCTCGTCACTCATCGCGTGTTGGAAAACAACATGAGAAACATGCAGCCCTTTTCTTTCCTCCTGTCCTTTCATCCTTTCCCCTTCGTCTACTCTTCTTTGCTTTCTTTTCCTGTCAGTCTTCCCTCCTCCGCTGACACTGACCTTCGACCCCCGTCTGTCAGCCAAACATGTTGTTGTCGGCCGGCTGTGTGTAAGCGGCAGTGTGCCTCCCGTTGTCTGGGACAGATAACATCTGTACCACCGCAGAGGATTCAAACCTACCGCGACCCTGTCACCGGCCTCTTTTATCCCCTCCTCTAATGGCCGTTCTGTCTTTCTTTCCCTCCTCTTGCTCTGTGTTACCGCCGGCCTCCTGTACCTCCTTCCTGTCCGGCTCCCACACCCAGACGGCTGTAAAGCTGTCATGACGGCACTGAGACGCGGGCTCAAGGCCTCTCTCCAAACACACGGGGTCAGAGGTCGCTCGAAAACCCGATATTCAGCCACGCACCGCCGGCCTAACCCACACCTTCCCCGTCTGCAGAGCCCGGCGAATAAGGAAGATTTCAGCTGATTCTTGGTGTTAATGAATTAATCAAGATCAGCACGAGGACGACCGGGATTTCACTCCTACCTGAAACCACCACGGGCCGTCAATATGACCGCCACGGTTTTTAAACTCTATATTCTGTCAAGATAAATACCCAACCGAGATATTAACGCATTACGTATGTTAGTGTGTCTGTTATGAAACTAACTGACACCAAAATTAACAGTTTAACAACTTTAACACTATTTCTCAAACAATTTAAAATGGCCGCTGTCCAGCGCCTGTAAATCCTGCAGCGCCTCGGTGGTAGTCATGGTGCGTCTGTAACCAGACATGTTGGACATCATCACACATCAAGTTTAGACTGTTTCTCTCCACTGAAGGGCGCTAGTGTGTTTCTAGGACAGAGCAACGAACTTCACGAAGGAAATGACGCCACCAACACACGTCATACATAGTGACATGACGCACACCATCACACCCAAATTACGAGCGGCTCATGGTGGTTTTAGGTAGATCTTATAACTTTTTGTGCAATTGATTTAAAACTCATTATAGTGCAAAGATATTAAAGCGAAGTCGGGGGGGGGGGCAACCACAGGAGGTGCCGAGGCCGGGACGTGAACCCGTATGGCCCGCACCGCAGGAGGCATCGCTAACCGCTCGACTACAGGGCCAGGCCCGCGAGCCAGCGGCCAGCGTGTCTTCTTATCCATGCACGTAACACTGTGCAGTTTTAGGAGAATTCAGGGAGCGGCAGCTCTGCATCTTTTTTCTTTTTTTTAGTTATTAAACTTTGAAAATCCAAAACGGTCAAAATGACCGTCTTGGTCGTTCTAGTGTTTTAACAGTTAATTTTTTTTCTGAACTCGAAGTTCGGGAGAAAACGACACACGCTGCATGTTATTGTGTGCTAGCAGTGCTATACAACACTAGCATGCTACTGGAGCGCCGCGTGGGCCTCGCAGTGTGCAGCATGCCGGAAGTTGTCGTTTCAAAAGCGAGATATTCGACAAAGTTCAGAGTCACGATGACGACGAGGACCATAATCCACGACATGTTTTGCAGCGCTCCCAAGGCACCACAGGGCTGGAGGTGTGGTCGTGATGACATGATCAGGGACACAATGGTTTACAATCATGTTGGCTGAAAATACCGGCTAACGTTGAAGGTGTTTTGATTGGATTTGGATTTTTAAATGACACTGTAAGTTGAACGGTAGGTAACATTTTCAAACAATTTAACTTTAAGTTGTCATTTAACTGGGCAATTATTTATTTATTATTGTTAGGTTAGGTTGGGTGACCACTCCTCCTCCACCCTGACCCTCAGCACAGGTGCCCCTCAAGGCTGTGTTCTGAGCCCCCTCCTTTTCTCCCTCTTTACCCACGACTGCCTGCCAACTCACCCCTCAGATGTTATAGTTAAGTTTGCAGATGACACCACAGTCATAGGCCGCATCACCAACAATGACGAGACGGCCTACAGGGACGAGATTCAGCCCCTCTCATCATGGTGTACTACCAACAATCTTGTCCTCAATGTGCACAAGACGAAGGAGCTGATTGTGGACTTCAGGAGGTCTAGAAGCTGCAGCCACTCCCCCATACACATCAATGGGGTGGAAGTGGAGCGTGTCTCCAGCTTTAAATTCCTTGCAGTCCACATCAGCGAGGAACTTTCCTGGACATTAAACACCCAGGCCCTTGTGAAAAAGGCCCAACAACACCTGCATTTCCTGAGGAGGCTGAGGAGCACCCGTCTACCCCCCAAAACTCTCCCCAACTTCTACCACTGCACCATAGAGAGCATCCTGACCTGCTGCATCTCAGTGTGGTACGGCAACTGAACCTCAGTAGACCAGAAAGCTCTGCAGTGGGTCGTCAAGGTGGCCCAGCATATCACCGGTACCCAGCTCCCAGCCATAAAAGACATTTATCACAAACGCTGCCTTCGAAGGGGTCTGGGCATCAGCAGAGATCCCACCCACCCCAACCATGGACTGTTCTCCCCCCTGCGCTCTGGGAGGCGCTACAGGAGCCCCAGAGCCCACACTACCAGGCTCAAAAACAGCTTCTTTCTACAAGCTGTTGCCCACCTGAACCTGGCTACCCACTGAATGTCTGTAGCTATTTTTAAATATTTTGTACGTGTGCTCTTCTTTAACTTATCTTAGCTTTTGGTCTTCATGTGTGTATATCTTATACTGTGTTTGCTGTGTTTGTCTGTGTCTGTCTTGCACTGTTTGGTGAAGCCACAGCCCTCATTTCATTTTTAACATGTGCCTGCACATTGTTTTTAATGACAATAATATTGAATTGAATTGACTGAATTGAATATTATTAAACTGGGCATTTATTTGTTTGTTTGTTTGTTTGTTTGTTTATTTTAGTAGACTGGGCATTTATGTATTTATTTGTTTGTTTATTTATTTATATATTTATTATTAAACTGGGCCTTTATTTATTAATTTGTTTATATTATTATTAAATTTGGCATTTATTTATTTATTTGTTTGTTTTTTTGTTTGTTTGTTTGTTTTATTCAACTTAAACCGAGTCGAAACTGAACCGAACTCAGAAAACCACCAGTGGCCCAGAATAACGAGTCTGGGAGGGAGGCAGCAATATATCACCTTTCTTACAGTATCACAATATATCACCTTTCTTACAGTATCACAATATTTCTTAAAGTATCACAATACATCACCTTTCTTACAGTATCACAATATTTCTTACAGTATCACAATATATCACCTTTCTTACAGTATCACAATATATCACCTTTCTTACAGTATCACAATATATCACCTTTCTTACAGTATCACAATATTTCTTACAGTATCACAATACATCACCTTTCTTACAGTATCGCAGTATATCGTGATATATTGCCTGGTAACCCTGTATCGTGATGCGTATCGTATCGCCAGATTCTCGCCAGTACACAACCCTACAGGTAAATGTGGAGAAAGTGTTTCTGTGGTGGAGTCGCAGCACGTAAAGCAGATCATAGAGCCAGGCTACACAGGTACGGTGTGTTGTTCAGCTCCTCTGGCTGGCTGCAGGACCACAGACACTGAAGGCGTCCCCCCACAGCTCATGACCAAGAAGGAGAGCAGTACCAGAGGACCTGAGAGACCTGCTGGAACAGATCTTAAAAGCATGTCTGACATGTACTGGGGGCCTTGGCTGGTAATAGATTTTAAACACTAATAAAAGAATCTTAAAATCCAACCAGTGGAGGGATTTTAAAACAGGGGTGATGTGTTCTCCCCTGCTGGTGTCAGTCAGCAGAGCTACGGCGGCAATCTGCACCAGCTGTAACATGCAGCGCAGCTCGGGCAGCGTGGAGCTGGGGCACCATGCAGCTGGTGCAGCATGCAGCTGGTGCAGCATGCAGCTGGTGCAGCATACAGCTCGGGCAGCATGCAGCTGCTGCAGCATGCAGCTGGTGAGGCGTGCAGCTGGGGCAGCATGCAGCTGGTGCAGCGTGCAGCTGGTGCACCATGCAGCTGGTGCAGCATACAGCTCGGGCAGCATGCAGCTGCTGCAGCGTGCAGCTGGTGCAGCATGCAGCTGGTGCAGCATGCAGCTGGTGCAGCGTGCAGCTGGTGCACCATGCAGCTGGTGCAGCATACAGCTCGGGCAGCATGCAGCTGCTGCAGCATGCAGCTGGTGAGGCGTGCAGCTGGGGCACCACGCAGCTGGTGCAGCGTGCAGCTCGGGCAGCGTGCAGCCGGGGCAACGTGCAGCTGGGGCACCACGCAGCTGGTGCAGCGTGCAGCTCGGGCAGCGTGCAGCCGGGGCAACGTGCAGCTGGGGCACCACGCAGCTGGTGCAGCGTGCAGCTCGGGCAGCGTGCAGCCGGGGCAACGTGCAGCTGGGGCACCATGCAGCTGGGGCAACGTGCAGCTGGTGCAGCATGCAGCTGGTGCAGCATGCAGCTGGGGCAGCATGCAGCTGGGGCAGCATGCAGCTGGTGCAGCATGCAGCTGGGGCAGCGTGCATCTGGGGCGACGTGCAGCTGGGGCAGCTGGTGCAGCATGCAGCTCGGGCAGCGTGCAGCCGGGGCAACGTGCAGCTCGGGCAGCTGGTGCAGTGTGCAGCTGGGGCAACGTGCAGTTGGGGCAATGTGCAGCTGGTGCAGCATGCAGCTGGGGCAGCGTGCAGCCGGGGCAACGTGCAGCTCGGGCAGCTGGTGCAGTGTGCAGCTGGGGCAACGTGCAGTTGGGGCAATGTGCAGCTGGTGCAGCATGCAGCTGGGGCAGCGTGCAGCTGGGGCAACGTGCAGCTGGGGCAGCGTGCAGCTGGGGCAGCGTGCAGCTGGGGCAACGTGCAGCTGGGGCAACGTGCAGCTGGGGCAACGTGCAGCTGGGGCAACGTGCAGCTGGGGCGACGTGCAGCTGGGGCAGCGTGCAGCTGGGGCAGCGTGCAGCTGGGGCAGACTCGGGTACCAGACAGCACAGCACTGCAGCAGTCAGGACGACTTGCAATAAAAGCATGCATACACTCTTTGGTATCTCCCGGGTTAAGCTGCACTTCAGCAGTGTTACAAAGATTATAAAAGTCTGTTTTAGTGACTTGTCTTATGCGAAATTCAAAATTAAGATCTGGGTCTAAGACCACTCAAAGGGTTTTTGCTTTAGGCTTATAACTTTGTGCCAGGGTCCCTAGACGAGGAAGTAGATTCTCCCTCTTTGCCCTGGGTCTGAGAACCATTCTCTATTTCTGAGTTCTAAATAATTTTGAGTCATCCAGAGGTTTTCATTGCTGATATATTCAGTATACATCTATAACCCACAGGATAGATAATGAAAAATCAGAGTGAGGGTGAATACAACCCCCCCCCCCGATAGCAAAGAATCTTTGGCCCAAATATGGCCCACATCAGCAGTTATCTTGCGGCCCACATTTG
>NC_079220.1:2697722-2710222 GCF_029633865.1 Lampris incognitus
ACCCCAAGTATTTAAATAGACTCCCTACTCCCCACTCAAGACTACCTATTCATTATCCTTGGGGATTTTACCAGAGCAAACCTCAGCCATGAACTGCCAAAACAGCATGTTAAATGTCCCACCAGAGACAAAAACACTCTGGATCATTGCTGCACAATATTAAAGGATGCCTATAACTCCGCCCCCCGTGCAGCCCTGGACCTCTCTGATCACTGTCTGATTCATGTTATCCCAACCTACAGGCAGAAACTAAAATCTGCAAAGTCTGTGGTTAAAACTGTGAGGAAAATGCACCAATAAGTCAAAACTGGGGCTCCAGTCCTTCCTCGACTGCACTGACTGGAGTGCTTTTGCGGCTGCATCTACAGACCTGTACGAATTTACTGACACTGTAACATCTTACATCAGCTTTTGTGAGAACGTGTGTGTCCACCAAAACCTCCTGTACCTTTAACAACAATAAGGCCTGGTTCTCAGCTAAACTCGGGCAGCTTCATCAGGCCAAAGAGGAAGCCTACAGGCAACAAAGCCAGAAATACACTCACAAAGGAGAATGGCAAAAATGTGTTACTCTGAAAAGTTGAAAAACAGGTTTTCTGCCAATGACCCAGCATCAGTCTGGAGAGGTTTGAACATTACCAACTACAGGAGACCATCCCCCCACACTGCAGGAAACCATCAACTGGCTGACGACTTAAATGGGTTTTACTGCAGGTTTGAAAAGCAAATTTTCACAACCCTCGCCCTCTCCGGCCACAAGACACAACCAACTGCGCACCCTGCTAGCCACTCTTCCCTCCCCACCTAACCTCCACCCGCCAAATCTGTGTTGAGTGTGTGTGCCAGCTCTTCCAGAGACAGAAGACCAGGAAGGCACTGGGCCAAGATGGCGTGTCACCCTCCTGTCTTAAAGTCTGTGCTGACCAGCTGTTCCCCATTTTCACACTGATCTTCAACAGATCACTGGAGGTGTGTGACGTCCCATCCTGCTTTAAGAGCTCCACTATCACCCCAGTCCCAAAGAAATCCCGTTTCACAGGATTAAATGACTACAGGCCCATTGCCCTTACGTATGTGGCCATGAAATGCTTCGAGAGACTGCTGTTGGCCCACCGAAGGAAATCACAAGCCCCTGCTCGACCCCCTACCGAGCAAACAGGTGAGTGGAGGATGCAGTCAACATGGGATTGCACTACATCTTCCAACATCTCGACTTCCCAGGGACACATGCAAGGGTCCTGTTTGTGGACTTCAGCTCAGCGTTCAACACCATCGTCCCAGATATCCTCCACTCCAAACTCACCCAGCTCACTGTACCAGCCCCCACCTGCCAGTGGATTAAAAACGTCTTGACATACAGAAGTGACTTCCCCCAGCCTCACCCGCTGTTTCCTGCCTGTCAGGAAGCTGGTGATCCACTGACAGATGGTAGGGGATACAGTGAGCTAGCTGGGAGAGTTTGAAGGACAGGATTTCTAGAATGACAGTGTTGCATGCCGAGCTGAAGTCCACAAACCGGATCCTTGTGTATGTCACTGGGCAGTCAAGGTGTCGCAGGTTGTAGTGCAGTCCTGTGTCGACTGCATCATCCACTGACCTCTTTGCACGGTAGGGAAACTTGCAGGGGGCCGTGGTCCCTGGGCCCACAGGAGGCAGCAGACCAAGCTCTCCCAGCCGATCCAGCGCCAGCTCTCCCAGCAATCAAACTCGCACGAGTGCGTTTGATGGGAACACAACATAGTCGGCTGTCTTTTGGTTCTTTGAAGGTTTGCATGTGATAGATCAGCAGGTCCATGTGTACATACCCTATATGAAAAAGTATTGGGACACACCTCTTAATCATTGAATTCAGGTGTTTCATTCAGACCCATTGCTACAGGTGTATAAAATCCAGCCGCTAGCCATGCAGGCTGCCTTTACAAACATGTGTGAGAGAATGGGTCGTTCTGAAGAGCTCGGTGAATTCCAGCGTGGTACTGTCATAGGATGCCACCTTTGCAATAAGTCAGTTTGTGAAGTTTCTTCCCTGCTGGATATTCCACGCTCAACTGTAAGTGGTATTATTGAAAAGTGGAAGCGTTTAGGAACAACAGCAACTCAGCCAGGAAGTGGCAGACCACGTAAAGTCACACAGTGGGGTCAACGAGTGCTGAGGCACATAGTGCGTAAAAGTCTCCAACGCTCTGCTGACTCAACAACTGCAGAGTTCCAAACTTCCTCTGGCATTAACATCAGCACAAAAACTGTGCACCAGGAGCTTCATGGAATGGGTTTCCATGGCCAAGCAGCTGCATGCAAGCCTTACATCACCAAGCACAATGCCAAGCGTCGGATGGAGCAGTGCTGCCACTGGACTCTGGAGCAGTGGAAACGTGTTTTGTGGAGTGACGAATCACACTTCTCTGTCTGGTGGATGCCAGGAGAACGTTACCTGCCGGACTGCATTGTGCTAACTGTATAGTTTGGTGGAGGAGGGATAATGGTTATGGGGTTGTTTTTCAGGGCTTGGGCTGGGCCCCTTAGTTCAAGTGAAGGGAAATCTTAATGCTTCAGCATACCAAGACATTTTGGACAATTCTAGGCCTCCTACTTTGTGGGAAAAGTTTGGGGAGGGCCCTTTTCTGTTCAAGCATGACTGTTACCCAGTGCACAAAGCAAGGTCCATTAAGACATGGTTGGTGAGTTTGGTGTGGAAGAACTTGACTGGCCCGCTCAGAGCCCTGACCTCAACCCCATCGAACACCTTTGGGATGAACTAGAATGGAGATTGCGAGCCAGGTCTTCTCATCCAACATGAGTGCCTGACCTCACAAATGCTTTTCTGGATGAATGGGCAAAAAATCCCACAGACACACTCCAAAACCTTGTGGAAAGCCTTCCCAGAAGAGTGGAAGCTGTTATAGCTGCAAAGGGGGGGGACCAACTCCATATTAATTCCTATGGATTTAGAATGAGATGTCATACAAGCTCCTGTAGGTGTAATGGCCAGGTGTCCCAATACTTTTGTCCATAGCAGAGGGCTGTTATTGATGCCTGTAAGAGTCTTTCATTCATTGTATATTAGTGTTTTTTCATAATTTATCAGTGTGGGTTGGCAAATACTGCAACACCCATGTCTAACACACACACACACACACACACACACATAAAATTGCTAACAAATTAATTTCTCAGTCATCTCAAATCAATCTGATGAAGAGGAAGGAAAGACAGGGAGACAGAGGGAGAGCGAGAGAGACGACAGAGAGAGGAGAGAGATGACAGAGAGGGAGAGAGATGAAAGAGAGACAGAGACAGAGAGGGTGAGAGAGGGAGAGAGAGAGAGAGAGAGAGAGAGAGAGAGAGAGAGAGAGAGAGAGAGAGAGAGAGAGAGAGAGAGAGAGAGAGAGAGAGAGAGAGAGAGAGAGAGGGAGGGATGGGGTGCAGTAGGACAGCCTGGGGGAGAAAACACACCGTTTTCTGGCTGATTAATTTTTCCAATTTCACCGCGACAAGAGACCATAACCCACTCCAATTAATACACACAGACACAGTTTATGCAGAATGGTAGGGGTCCTCTCCAGAGTGTGTGTGTGTCTGTGTGTGTGTGTGTGTGTGTGTGTGTGTGTGACCAGTCATGTCTGTACAGAGCTGATGGCTGACTTTATTGAGTGGAAAATTAAATTCACTTGTTTCTTTCAGACATCCTGTGCTGTTCACTCCTCCCTCTGTCGTTCTATCATCCCTTCTCTTGTCCCTTCCTCCCATTCATTACCATTAATATACATCAGCTGCTGTCTTCGGTCTGTCTCTCTGTCTGTCTGTCTCTCTGTCCGTCTGTCTATCTGTCTCTGAACCTCTGTCTATCCATCTGTCTGTCTGTGTCCCCCTGTCCATCTTTCTCTATCTCTCTCTCTCTCTGTCAGACTGTCTCTGTCCGTCTGTCTGTCGGTCTGTCTCTCTGTCTGTCTGTCTCTCTGTCCGTCTGTCTATCTGTCTCTGAACCTCTGTCTATCCATCTGTCTGTCTGTGTCCCCCTGTCCATCTTTCTCTCTCTCTCGCTCTCGCTCGCTCTCTCTCTCTCTCTGTCAGACTGTCTCTGTCCGTCTGTCTATCTGTCTCTGAACGTCTGTCTATCCATCTGTCTGTCTGTGTCCCCCTGTCCATCTTTCTCTCTCTCTCGCTCTCGCTCGCTCTCTCTCTCTCTCTCTGTCAGACTGTCTCTGTCCGTCTGTCTGTCTGTCTGTCTGTCTCTCTGTCCGTCTGTCTGTCTGTCTTTTTATCTGCTTTACTCTGCCTTATGTGCCCCCCATGACAGAGTCATGAATCTCCATTAAGAGAGGGAGAGTAAAGATACACACACACACACACACACACACACACACACACACACACACACACACACACACACACACACACACACACACACACACACACACACACACACACACACACACACAGCAAAGTCACTTTGAAAGTGGACGAAGCAGCAGAGGAGTGGGGACCACTTTTTAATTTGTGCAGGATTCTGTTCCAGCAGACAGCACGCTAGCATGACGTTCATAGAGTCACCATACAACATGTATCATGTAACACAAACACATAACATGTAACACTTACATGTCACATGTAACATGAACACATAACATGTAATATGAACACATGTAACACAAACATATCATGTAACATGTAACATGTAACATGATTACGAACACATAACATGTAATAAACTCATAACATGTTAACACGTAACACATCACATGTAACATGTAACATTAACAAACATGTAGTGTGTAACACAAATACAACACGTAACATGTAACATGCACACATAACATGTGACATGAAAAATAACATGTAACATGTAACACAAACACAACATGTACACAAACATATAACATATAACACAAACACACAACATGTAACAGGAACAAAAAACATGTAACAAAAACATAGCATATAACAAACACACAAGATGTAACATGTAACATGAACGCATAACATGTAATATGTAACTCAAACACATAACGTGTAACACGAACAAATAATCAGTCAAAATCAGAATCAGGGAAATTGGGTAACATGTAACACAAACACTTAACATGTAACACAAACACTTAACATGCAACATGAATACATAACATGTAACATGAACATGTAACACAAATGCAACACGTGACATGAACACTTAACATGTAACACAAATACAACATGTAACATGTAGTGCATACAATTTAACATGTAACATACACCATATAACGCGTGACGCGTGTGTGACCATCTAGGGCTGGGTGTTGGTAAGATGTCATCAGTGTGACACCTCAACAGTTATGGCTCATGACGGGATTCCTTCACGTGTCCCTGTATCCACTCCTACCATGACGCCTCCTTTTAAGAGAGCAGTGGTAAGATGGAGCCCGGGCCCCTGAGGTCAAAGGGGTGAGTTTGAAGCCATGGCAGAGCCACGACATGCTGTATCGTCGGTCAATAAGAGAAAAAAACAGGTTTGTCACTTCATATGATGAGCGATGCAAGACGGCGGTGCGAATTCACGTTTGCGGCGGCCTCACCCAGCACCGTCCATGCAGCGTCTTTGTCCACGTCTGCGTCTAAGTTTGTGTCTTCGTTTGATGGCTGGGAGAGCTGGCGCTGGATCGGCTGGGGGAGCCTGGTCCGCTGTGTCCTGTGGGCCCGGGGACCACGGCCCTGCCCGGAGCTGTGCCCGAAGAGGAAACACCGAGGGAGGTCTGACAGGATGCTGAAGCGGGGCAGGCTAAGCTAACTGCTAGCCCATGCAGACCAGACCGGCAGTTCCGAAAACACCGAAAGCGGTCTGGCGGCAGCTTCGCCTAGCCTTGACAGTGTGTTTAGTGTCATCATGTGGCGTGCGGGGAGGTGTGTCGAGGGTGTCTGGCTGGGAGAGCTGGTGTGGGATCTGCTGGGGGAATTTGGTCTGCAGGGTCATGGGGGCCCAGGGACCACGGCCCCTGCCTGGAGCGGGGTACCTCTCTAAAATGTTTTTTTTAAAAACCCTGCTCTTATAGGAATTAACGCTCCGCTGCGCACCTGTGTTGCACAGGAACTGCCATCCAGAAATGGAGTCTTTGATGAAAAGCAGCTGCCAGCTCAGCCGACGCACATGGCCACTACTGAGCGCCGGCCCCGGCGTTTCCCCCAGCGCTTGGCCTTGGGTCCAAACTTTGTGCGGTAAAAACACCGGCCATGTCTGGGCAGCCTCCTCGGCCAGAGCCCGACAGTCAGTGACGGCAGTGCTGGCTAAAGCAGCCCGTACCTGAGAAGGCAGCTGTCGCAGAAACAGTTGGATGAAGAGGAAGTCGGGCCTGTGCTCCCCCAGGAGATCCAGCATCCTGTCCATAAGTTCAGCCAGCTTACTGCCACCGAGGCCTTGTAGAGAGAAGAGCCGGCTGACCCGCTCAGCGTCAGAAAGGTCAAAAGTTTTCAACAGGTGAGCCTTGAGTGTCTCGTATTTATCCTGCTGCGGAGGATTTGTGAGGAGGCTCGCCGCTCTGGTTGCTGTTTAACTGCCGAGGGCCGACACCACATCATAGTATTTGGTGGTGATTTCCCGCAGTGCGAACTGCGCTTCCGTCTGGGCGAACCAAGCCGAGGCTGACGACTCCCAGAACTCCGGCAGCTTGAGAGACGCCGCATTAGTCGTCATGTTCATAAAGATTTGTCTCTGGAAACGTCCAGCAGACAAACGCTGGGGTCACCGACGTGGAAACTGCAGGAAAGTAGAGATGTCTCTCACTGACTACATGAACGCGCGAGTCTTTTATTTTCTTTACACAAAACCAACAACCCATGATGGAACAGATGGGATACAGTCACGGACGGAAGTGATGCAAAATCTTGCCAGTTGCATTTCGTTGCTATAGCGATCACTAGCCTCGTTAACCTCCTGAGCTACCACGAGTTTGGACTTTGGTTTTTAAAGCCAGATGAATGATGAGTCGGAGGAATTAGTTTTACTTAAAAGAACTACAATTTCACTTAATAAAAACTGGTGATTGTGTATTTGAAATGAAATATCACTGTTGCTTGTCCACTTCCCAATGCTAGCAAGCCAGCTAAGTCTGCATAAAACGGTAGCTAACGTCTTGGTCAGTAGGTAATCAGTAGAATCAGGTGTTAAATTGGGGTCGGAGTGAACACCGGCAGGACGGTAGCTCTCCAGGAGCGGGGTTGGGGACCACTGATCTGGATGATTCACAGCGTTGTGCATCAGCATCATCAGGAATCAGGGACACTTTATTTGTCACTTCATTTCATGCACTTACGTACATGAAATGAAACGAAATGCCGTTTCCTCAGCCCACAGCAGCACAGCACAAAGACAAAAACACATCCAAAAACTACAAGAACACACATATCCAAGCTAACACACATATCCAAACTAACACACATATCCAAACTAACACACATATCCAAACTAACACACATATCCAAACTAACACACATATCCAAACTAACACACATATCCAAGCTAACACACATATCCAAACTAACACACATATCCAAACTAACACACATCCAAGCTAACACACATATCCAAACTAACACACATATCCAAACTAACACACATATCCAAGCTAACACACATATCCAAACTAACACACATATCCAAACTAACACACATATCCAAACTAACACACATATCCAAACTAACAAAAACTCACTGTCCAAAGGAACAAACGCCAGCCAGGATGACTGTCAGAACGGCCGGTCCAGCAAGTCCTCCAACTCATACGACCACATAGGTCGTTTGTCCTCTAACACGACCCACAGGAGCGTTTCCTAAATTAGCACCCTCTACCGGCGGCAGGAGATATGCCATAGATACGCTTCGCCTCTGTGCATTGTGGGTTTTTAAAACAGTGTGAGAACAATAGAATATGTAGTCAGTGCGTTTTTGTGTTGTTTCTCCATCTAGTATAGTAACTAAGATTGCTATAGGCAGTATGTTTACCTACGAATGACGTCATAAGAGCTAACTCAACGTTAGTCAAAAGTTAGAAAGTCAGCTAGCGTGGACATTATAACCGCTATGTGACATTACACTTTACTTTTATAAATATTCCTTCTCGCGACAGTTTATGGAAGGAGATGCTTATTGCTGCAGGGAAAGTAACGTATTATAAAATTCTAATTAAATTATTATAGAAATGTTAAATTAAAATTACAAATTAAAAAATTATAAAATTATAATGCGGTTTTACGGAGGACCACATGGAGGTAGCTTAAAAAGTAACTATAGGTCGTAATACGCTGCTTGTACAAACCACCTATGGGGTCGTTTTTTTTTTGGTGGAGGACAGTCTCGCCGGTCTGCGTGGGCTAGCACTTAACTTAGCTAGCAGTTAACTTAGCTAGCCCCGCTACTGTGTCGTGTCAGACCGCTCTCGGCATTTCCTCCCCGGGCGCAGCTCCAGGCAGGGGCCGTGGTCCCCGGGCCCACCGGAAGAAGCAGACCAAGCTCTCCTGGCCGATCCAGCGTCAGCTCTCCCAGCCAGACCCCCTCGACACACCTCCCCACACTCCTCACGACGACATCAAAAACACAACAGTCAACACCAGGTGAGGCCGCCGCCAGACCGCCCTCGCTGTTATCGGAACTGCTGGTCTGCATGGGCTAGCAGTTAGCTTAGCCTGCCCCGCTTCCGCGTCCTGTGAGACCGCCCTAGGTATTACCTCCTTGGGTGCAGCTCCAGGCAGGGCCGTGGTCCCTGGGCCCACAGCGCAGCAGACCAAGTTCTGCCCGCTGATCCAGCACCAGCTCTCCCAGCCATCAAACGAAGACAAAACTTAGACGCAGACGTGGACAAAGACGCTGCATGGACGGTGCTGGGTGAGGCCGCCGCAAACGCGAATTCACGCCGCCATCTTCCCACACCGGAAGTGTGGAAAAAATCACCTTACCACTTTATCATTTAAACAGTTGCCTCACTAATAAGTTTTACATTAATGAGCCACGGACGCTAACGGCCTGAACCATCGTCTGTCCTGTCAACAACAGCAGCCCTCGTTCTCAATCCTCCACTAAATCACCACACACACACACACACACACACACACACAAGTCTCTAAAGTATGGGGGCTCTGAGTTAGTGCTTTATTGACCAAGCTAGCTAATTATCCACAGAAAGAGAGAGAGGGAGGGAGCGAGAAAGAGTGAGAGTGAGAGGGGAGAGACGGGGTGGGGGGGGGGGAGAGGAGGGTTTAGAGAGGGAGCCGACATGCAGGAATTCAGTTTGGACACAGACTGGCAGGAACATATGTATATATATCTATATATAGATATAGATATATATAGATATATATCTATATATATATATATACAATGCATCCGGAAAGTATTCACACCCCTTCACTTTCCCCACATGTTGTTATGTTACAGCCTTATTCCAAAATGGATTAAATTCTTTTTTTTCTCATCAATCTACACACAATACCCCATAATGAGAAAGTGAAAAAGGTTTTGTAGAAATTTTTGCAAATTTATTAAAAATAAAAAACTGAAATATTGCATGTACATAAGTATTCACACCCTTTGCTATGACACTCAAAATTGAGCTCCGGTTCATCCTGTTTCCACTGATCATCCTTGAGATGTTTCTACATCTTGATTGGAGTCCACCTGTAGTAAATTCAATGGATGGGACATGATTTGGAAAGGCAGACACCTGTCTATATAAGGTCCCACTGTTGACAGTGCATGTCAGAGCAGAAACCAAGCCATGAAGTCAAAGGAATTGTCTGTGGACCTCCGAGACAGGATTGTATCGAGGCACAGATCTGGGGAAGGGGACAAAAACATTTCTACAGCTACAGCTCATATTTATTGGTCATTTGTTAGCCTTTGTTTTGAACACGGTTCGTTCATAGCCTAGAGGCATGATGGGAGTAACACTACTGCGCATATTCAGTGGGCCGCATGTACCCAGAAGTAACCCAGAAGCCAGGAACGTTTTCGGCGCATGCGCCAGGCGAGCAATTCTCATAGGTGGATGGTAGATCCAACGGGGTGTAGGCACGGAAGTAGCCGTGATTGGCTGTTGCGTCAGCCAATAGACAGCGCGGAACCTCGAAGTGCACTGACTTGAAACAAACGATGCGCACTGAAACATCGACTCGGGGTCCTTCGACTACATATGACGTCACGGATTATGTTGCTAGCTAGCTTTATAGTTATTTAGCTATGTGTTTTTTTACAATCTACGTTGACATAGAGTTGGTTAGTAACGGTGCGAGGGCCGAAGGCCCGAGCTGCGTCTAACGTCAATCTACTGTTTCCCGCTGTTCCTAAACTAAATTAGCTAACTAACGTCAACTTAATTCGCCCCAACTATTGCTCCGTCTGTCGGTCTGGCAGTCAGTGCGCTTCGAGGTTCCGCGCCGTCTATTGGCCGACGCAACAACAAATCACGTCTACTTCCGTGCCTACACCCCGTTGGATCTAGCATCAACCATTCTCATAGGAATGAACAGGCGCCATTTTTAGATCCGGCTTCCAGTTCTGCTATAATACATCCATGAGAGAAAGACACATATAAATATAAACTGTTTCCTCATGGTTACTCTTATGCTCATCTATGAAGAGGCTTCTGAATGCCTTGGATACAAAGTAGTACATGTTGTCACATCATTACAGTGACCACAGTACTCCATATGTGACACACAGACAGACAGGCAGGCAGGCAGGCAGACAGACAGCCAGACAGACAGACAGATGGGGAGAGGAAACAATAACAGTCGAGCTTTCCCAGAGAATTTTCGGGCTGCTGCAAAGCCTTCTGGGACTTTCTCTGGGAATGCCGATGCGAGGGAGAGAAGGATGGAGGAATAACAAGGCTCTCTGTGGGGGCTTTAGCCCCTGCCCCCCGCCCCTTGCTCTCTAAGACCCCCCGACATCACCAAACACACACACTCCATATTGACCCCAGGGCTCAAACTGCAGGTCAAAGTTGACGTGTCATGACGCTTGTTTCCGGGATAATAATTCTGGTCCGATTCGAACAACCCAGTGGGACATGTTGAAATGGACTCAAACCATTTGACACAGCATGAAGCAAGAGGCCACGTTCTACTCTCTCTCTCTCTCTCTCTCTCTCTCTCTCTCTCTCTCTCTCTCTCTCTCTCTCTCTCTCTCTCTCTCTCTCGATCTGTCTCTCTCTCTCTCTCTCTCTCTCTCTCTCTCTCTCTCTCTCTCTCTCGATCTGTCTCTCGCTTGTTCTCTCACCCCTCAGGGGTCAGTGATGTTTGGGTCTGTGTTTGCATACATTTGTATAGATGTGTGTGTGTGTGATGTCTTTATCTCCATCCTTCGCTAATGACATCCTGACATCCCAGCCATCACATGACATCACGACAAGAAAACCACATGACATCCAGCTGTGCATCTGCTGTGACAGAGCCCAACTCTGATTTGTGTGTTTCCACAAGTTCCGGAGTCTGTGTGTTGAGCTCTGTTCTGGTGTGTTGTGAGCTTTGCTCACAGGGTGTTGTGATGCATCTAGCGCAGCATGCTAGTGAGACGTGGCATGTAGGGATGCATGTGACCTTTCTCCCTTAGCTCCCTGCCGCTGGCCAACCCAGTCCTGGGTAAAGGAAGCCGAGCGCGTAAGTCTTCCGAGGCCAGTACACAGCCCTTCCCTCACCAAGACTCCTAACATGCCTCCTCGTGGCAGCCCACAGTAACTGGCAGTCTTGTGACTCCAGGCTAAAGTAGTAGGGGATCTCGGAGCTGCAGTGATCCCCAGAGGCATGATGACTGGGGCCACCCTGCCATCAGCCAACCACTGCCCTGCCCCGGTGCCTTGTGGGTAAGTCCAAGAAGACAAAAGCTAGGGGAGCACAACCTGAAAGAAAAGCAAGCCATGACAGCAAGCTTTGAGGCGGCGTACAACAGATCAGACCACCGGCAGCCCCCTGCAGCAGGGGGAGATGCCAGTTGTCGTAGGACTATCCCTTGCCTCTGGAACCCATCTCCTCTATGTCAAGAACGTGATGCTGGGAGTAGCGCAATCCCCGTGTCATTCTAAAAATCTCTAGAAATTCAAAAGTGTGCAGACGGCATGACATCCACAGCTTTTATAATGCCATAAAAACTATTTATGGGCCAAGAAGCTTCTCTGTCTGTCTTATTAGAGGTGCTGATGAATCCACCCTCATAAATGACGAGGTCAAGATCACTCAATGATGGAGAGAAAACTTCGAAGCAGTCCTCAATCACTCCAATACAGTGAACACACCTCCATCCTTGACAAGCTTCCATTTCTGCCCACTATCCAGACCCTCAATGCTCCATTATCCTTCGGCGAAGTCTTCTCAGTCATCAGATCACTAAAGAACAACAAAAGCCGAGTTCCTGATTCTATCCCTACTGAAATTCTAAAGCAAGGAGGCTACCTCTGCACACGAGCAGTTTACATGTCCGACGCCTGGTTGTGGAAGCAGGAATGTGTCCCTCATCGGTAGAGGGACATGACATCATCACCATC
>NC_079220.1:2715222-2740331 GCF_029633865.1 Lampris incognitus
TGACCTTCATGTGTTCTTTTACCTCCATGTGTTCTTTTACCTCCATGTGTTCTTTGACCTCCATGTGTTCTTTGACCTCCATGTGTTCTTTTACCTCCATGTGTTCTTTTACCTCCATGTGTTCTTTGACCTTCATGTGTTTTTTTACCTTCATGTGTTCTTTGACCTTCATGTGTTCTTTGACCTTCATGTGTTCTTTTACCTCCATGTGTTCTTTGACCTTCATGTGTTCTTTTACCTCCATGTGTTCTTTGACCTTCATGTGTTCTTTTACCTCCATGTGTTCTTTGACCTCCATGTGTTCTTTTACCTCCATGTGTTCTTTGACCTTCATGTGTTTTTTTACCTTCATGTGTTCTTTGACCTTCATGTGTTCTTTGACCTTCATGTGTTCTTTTACCTCCATGTGTTCTTTTACCTCCATGTGTTCTTTGACCTCCATGTGTTCTTTTACCTCCACGTGTTCTTTGACCTTCATGTGTTTTTTTACCTTCATGTGTTCTTTGACCTTCATGTGTTCTTTTACCTCCATGTGTTCTTTGACCTCCATGTGTTCTTTGACCTTCATGTGTTCTTTTACCTCCATGTGTTCTTTGACCTCCATGTGTTCTTTGACCTCCATGTGTTCTTTGACCTTCATGTGTTCTTTGACCTCCATGTGTTCTTTGACCTCCATGTGTTCTTTGACCTTCATGTGTTCTTTGACCTTCATGTGTTCTTTTACCTCCACGTGTTCTTTGACCTCCACGTGTTCTTTTACCTCCATGTGTTCTTTGACCTCCATGTGTTCTTTGACCTTCATGTGTTTTTTGACCTCCATGTGTTCTTTGACCCCCATGTGTTCTTTTACCTCCACATGTTCTTTTACCTCCATGTGTTCTTTTACCTCCACGTGTTCTTTGACCTTAATGTGTTCTTTTACCTTCATGTGTTCTTTGACCTCCATGTGTTCTTTGACCTCCATGTGTTCTTTTACCTCCATGTGTTCTTTGACCTCCATGTGTTCTTTGACCTTCATGTGTTTTTTTACCTTCATGTGTTCTTTGACCTCCATGTGTTCTTTGACCTTCATGTGTTCATTTACCGCCACGTGTTCTTTGACCTCGTGTTCTTTGACCTCCACGTGTTCTTTTACCGCCACGTGTTCTTTGACCTCCATGTGTTCTTTGACCTCCACGTGTTCTTTGACCTCCACGTGTTCTTTTACCTCCACGTGTTCTTTGACCTCCATGTGTTCTTTGACCTCCATGTGTTCATTTACCTCCATGTGTTCTTTGACCTCCACGTGTTCTTTTACCTCCATTTGTTCTTTTACCTCCATTTGTTCTTTTACCTCCATGTGTTCTTTGACCTCCACGTGTTCTTTTACCTCCATTTGTTCTTTTACCTCCATTTGTTCTTTTACCTCCATGTGTTCTTTGACTGTTTTCCTTTTTTAGACTTGTTTTTATCTTTCCTGGGTAAGACGATAAACTGCAACTGCAGGCTGTAGAAGGGTAGCACCTTACCCCTGCAAGGATCCTTTGGCTAAGAACAACGTCCCTACTGGTAGACCTGGTCCTCCTGCATGCCTGTATAGTACTTCCCATGGTGCCCAGTCCAGCCAACACATTGGGATAGGAGAAGGGAACTCTGATTTCAAATCCACCTGATGCCTTGTGGGTTGATGCCTGTTTAGGCAAAGGCTAGGAGAAGATAACTCTGAATTCAAATCCCCGGGCACAGTCTACCCAGCTGTCAGTACCTGGAAAGGGTAAACCAGGAGTAAACCAGGAGTAAACCAGGAGTAAACCAGGAGTAAACCAGGAGTAAACCAGGAGTAAACCAGTCCCCGGGCGCTGCAAGGCAGCTGCCCACTGCTCCTAGCTACACAGCTAGGTTGGGTTCAACGCAGAGAGCGAATTTCATTGTATGTATGTACGAATGACAAATAAAGTGTATCAGTTCAGTAAAAGTAGATCAGATTCTGTCTCTCTGACCTTTTGAACTCTTAACCAGCTGCTTGGGCAGTACACACACACACACACACACACACACACACACACACACACACACACACACACACACGCACCCGTGTCCGGCCATAAGCCCTGTGGGGTTGAACCAGTGGTCTCGGTGACCGCATAAGGGGTCAGACTGAGGTCACCGAGTCACCGTGACAACAGGGACAGGGTCATCCGCAGTTTACATATGGAGGCCCAGAGCAGGTGGGCGGGGCTTGAGATGTGTGAGCCAATGAGAGTGTCGATCTGAGGGCTGCTAGGAGGGCGCAGCAGAGCTATTTAATCTATTTCTATAATCTCAACCTGAGCGCGGGTCACCGAGTGGTCAGATACAGCACAACACACACACACACACACACACACACACACACACACACACACACACACACACACACACACACACATACATTTCAATTGACTTCACAAAATGTCAGCTGCCAGGCCAAACACCATCGCGTGTCATCATCAACTCACATCACATCTGAGCCTCCAACCGCCTGTAACGCAACAGAAGCAGTATTTCATCATTTAGAAAACATCTGAAATCCAGTCCCTCCTCTCTCCAGCTGATCTCTCCTCTCTCCAGCTGATCTCTCCTCTCTCCAGCTGATCTCTCCTCTCTCCAGCTGATCTCTCCTCTCTCCAGCTGATCTCTCCTCTCTCCAGCTGACATGGAGAGACTGGTCCATACTGCACGGCATCGCTGTCTGGACCCCTCAAGAAAACCAGAAGACAAACCAAAAACAACATGTCTCATTGCTCCTGTTCTGAAACAGGTCGTGCTACAGCGCTACAGTACACAGGTTTTCACCCGTCTATACACCGGAACATGGACTTCCTGCTGGCTACGCTAATGACGTGCTGTATAAATGTGCTCCTAGTCAAGTCCTCGGATCCACAGACGGTCCAAACTATACCAACAAGGCAAGCTGAGAGTGATGGTGAAGCAGCGTCTCTGCATGACTGCATGATGCTGACCTCATCATCACATCACATCACAATACAACTCACATATCACATGTACTTTATTGATGCTTGATTGACTATTGGTCATTCAAGCATCTTGCTTGTCCAATCAATCAATCAATCAATCAATACTAGACTGACTATTGCTGCTTTCATAAGATATCTAAAATGATCATTATTTTTTGGTTTGTTTTGTTGTTCTGTTCTTGTGTGACATGTGTCTGCAGGTACGAGAAGCTGTGTGTCCACGAGTCAGACTTCTCCTGTGCATACACACACCGGGCCAACGAGGCTGGTTCTGATTCTGGTTCTGTAACGTGGATATGATGACCGAGCAGGTAGACAGTCACTGTTCACTTCACCACGACAGTTCGGAAAACGGTCTCACTTTACTGTCATGCAGCATTTAAAACCAGCAGATGACAGCATTTAAATTATATCACCACATCACCACAAACACAATCACACACTTGGTAAATGACACTATTTATATTATATCACCACGTCACCACAACCACAGTCACACACTCGGTAAATGACCCTATTTAAATTATATCACCACGTCACCACAAACACAATCACACACTCGGTAAATGACCCTATTTAAATTATATCACCACATCACCACAAACACAATCACACACTTGGTAAATGACACTATTTAAATTATATCACCACGTCACCACAATCACAATCACACACTCGGTAAATGACACTATTTAAATGATATCACCACGTCACCACAACCACAATCACACACTCGGTAAATAACACTATTTAAATATTGTCACCACAACCACACACTTGGTAAATGACACTATTTAAATTATATCACCACGTCACCACAATCACACACTTGGTAAATGACATTATTAAAATTATATCACCACATCACCACAATCACACACTTGGTAAATGACACTATTTAAATTATATCACCACAAACACAATCACACACTCAGTAAATGACACTATTTAAATTATATCACCACATCACCACAATCACACACTTGGTAAATGACACTATTTAAATTATATCACAACATCACCACAACCACAATCACACACTCGGTAAATGACCCTATTTAAATTATATCACCACATCACCACAACCACAATCACACACTCGGTAAAATGACACTACTTAAATTATATCACCACATCACCACAACCACAATCACACACTCGGTAAAATGACACTATTTAAATATATCACCACAATCACACACTTGGTAAATGACACTATTTAAATTATATCACAACATCACCACAACCACAATCACACACTCGGTAAAATGACACTACTTAAATTATATCACCACAAACACAATCACACACTCGGTAAATGACCCTATTTAAATTATAGCACAACATCACCACAACCACAATCACACACTCGGTAAATGACACTATTTAAATTATATCACCACAACCACAATCACACACTCGGTAAATGACACTATTTAAATTATATCACAACATCACCACAACCACAATCACACACTCGGTAAATGACACTATTTAAATTATATCACCACATCACCACAATCACACACTCGGTAAATGACACTATTTAAATTATATCACAACATCACCACAACCACAATCACACACTCGGTAAAATGACACTATTCAAATTATATCACCACATCACCACAACCACAATCACACACTCGGTAAAATGACACTATTTAAATTATATCACAACATCACCACAACCCCAATCACACACTCGGTAAATGACACTATTTAAATTATATCACCACATCACCACAATCACACACTCGGTAAATGACACTATTTAAATTATATCACAACATCACCACAACCACAATCACACACTCGGTAAAATGACACTATTTAAATTATATCACCACATCACCACAATCACACACTCGGTAAATGACACTATTTAAATTATATCACAACATCACCACAACCACAATCACACACTCGGTAAAATGACACTATTTAAATTATATCACCACATCACCACAACCACAATCACACACTTGGTAAAATGGAGATGTTTGTATGAAAGATATGTGTGTGTGTGTGTGTGTGTGTGTGTGTGTGTGTGTGTGTGTGTGTGTGTGTGTGTGTGTGTGTGCACTTGAAAAGAAAAGGTATATCGGAGATGAACTGTGTGATACCAGAAGGTCAGTGGTCAAAGCTCAGGAGGTGTGAGTTCACCTGTGTTTGTTGTTGCTAAAGGGCACATTGTCCATGACATACCTGAACCTTTGGTTCATGTTGATCCCATCAGACATTAATATGACAGAATTAATAGTAGTAATAAAAACAATGATGGATACTATAACGACAGCAAAACATGCAATATATCTATCATTATTTTATTATCAGCTTTTCATATATTATCATTATAATATATTATTATAACATTAGCTTGTAATATATCTATCGTTGTTTTATTACTAGCTTTTCATATATTATTGTAATATACTATTATATTAGCTTGTAATATATCTATCGTTGTGTTATTACTAGCTTTTAATATGTTATTATATATTATTATAATATTAGCTTGTAATATAATCCGTTTTATTACTAGCTTTTAATATATTATAATATATTAATATTATAATATTAGCTTGTAATATAATCATTGTTTCATTACTAGCTTTTAATATATTATTATAATATTAACTTGTAATATTGTTTTATTATAAGCTTTTAATATACTACTATTATATTAGCTTGTAATATATCTATCATTGTTTCATTACTAGCTTTTAATATATTATTGTAATATATTATATTAGCTTGTAATATATCTATCGTTGTTTCATTACTAGCTTTTAATATATTGTCATCATATATTAACATTATATTAGCTTGTAATACATATATCATTGTTTTATTACTAGCTTTTCATATATTATTGTAATATATTATTATATTAGCTTGTAATATATCTATCATTGTTTTATTACTAGCTTTTAATCTCTTATTATATATTAATATATTAGCTTGTAATATAATCAGTTTTATTACAAGCTTTTAATATATTACTGTTATAACATTAGCTTGTAAAATATCTATTGTTGTTTTATTACTAGTTTTTAATATATTATTATATATTAACATTAGCTTGTAATACATCTATCATTGTTTTATTACTAGCTTTTCATATATTATTGTAATATATTATTATATTAGCTTGTAATATATCTATCGTTGTTTTATTACTAGCTTTTAATATATTGTTATTATATATAATTATATTAGCTTGTAATATAATCAATTTTGTTACTATCTTTTAATATGTTATTATTATATATTAACATTAAAATATTAGCTTGTAATATATCTATCGTTGTTTTATTACTAGATTTTAATATATTATTATTATATATTAACATTATAATATTAGCTTGTAATATATCTATCATTGTTTTATTACTAGCTTTTAATATATTATTATATATTATTATAATATTAGCTTGTAATATAATCAGTTTTATTACTAGCTTTTAATATATTATTATATATTAACATTATAATATTAGCTTGTAATACATCTATCATTGCTTCATTACTAGCTTTTAATATATTACTTTTTAATACTTTACATACACACACACACACACACACACACACACACACACACACACACATATATAGCATTTTTTTCCAAAAGTGTCAATGGTGTTATAAGTGCTCAACTAATGAGGAGCGGAATATCAACACACATACAGGGAAAAACGTTTTAATGCACAGCAGTACAGGCCCGTTTCGTGTGTCTCGCACTCATCAGCTGCTAATTAGTTTTTTTTTTCAGAAACCGTCAGTGGTGTTGATAAAAATTAGGACAAATGAGGAGCGGAATATCAAGATAGATGTAGGAAAAAACTTTTAACATATATATGTGTGTGCGTGTGTGTGTGTGTGTGTGTGTGTGTGTGTGTGTGTGTGTGTGTGTGTGTGCATCAGTTACACTCCAATCTCTTTTTAAGACTGTAATTTTAAAAGTTATTTACAGGAAGAATTAAAAGCAAAATGTTCCATGAATGAACAAATTTAAACAGAAATCCTAGTTTGATCCAAAAGAACCAAAACGACTAAAACAAAACAAAAATAAATTGTGAGTTAAAATAAAAAGGCAGACACGGTGAAACCTGACTCATCACCATCATCATCTGTTCAGACACAAAAACAAGTGAGTGAAACAAATACGGAGTCACAGTGTGAGAGGACAGGTGAAGAGGAAAAGACAGAAAAGACAGGAAAAGACAAGAAAAGACAGGAAAAGACAAAAGAAAATACAGGAAAATAAAAGACAAAAGAAGAGACAGAAAAGGCAACAAGGAAAAGAAAGATAGAAAAGACAGAAGAAGAGACAGAAGGTCTTCACTGTCAGAGATTCAAACCTATTGACAATAAACTAAACACACAAGATGAAAACAAGGAAACAAGCCATACCAAGACACACACACACACACACACACACACACACACACACACACACACACACACACACACACACACACACACTCAGGTCCAGTTATAGAAAGTCTTGTAATTATCAAATTGGAATATTTTAATATTTTTGAAATAAATTCCTGTCACTGTTTTCCAGATGTTGCTAACAACAAGTTGCTTGTTGATACAAACCACACATCATCACACCGGTTTGGACGTCCCTTATATCACCACGGTACCAAACACCCTCCTGTCAGGTTACATATAACCACATGCTGCGAGATGTGCTGGACCTCCACCAATAGACCTCCACCGATGGAACTCCACCGACAGACCTCCACCGATGGACCTCCACCGACAGACCTCCACTGATGGACCTTCACCAATAGACCTCCACCTATAGATCTCCACTGATGGACCTCCACCGCTAGACCTCCCCTGATGGACCTCCACCAATAGACCTCCACTGATGGACCTCCACCGACAGACCTCCCCTGATGGACCTCCACCGATAGACCTCCACCGCTAGACCTCCACTGATGGACCTCCACCGCTAGACCTCCCCTGATGGACCGCCACTGATGGACCTCCACCGATAGACCTCCACTGATGGACCGCCACTGATGGACCTCCACCGACAGACCTCCCCTGATGGACCTCCACCGATAGACCTCCACCGATGGACCTACACTGATGGACCTCCACCAATAGACCTCCACTGATGAACCTCCACCGACAGACCTCCACTGATGGACCTCCACGGATAGACCTCCACCAATGGACCGTCACCGATAGACCTCCACCGATGGACCTCCACGATAGACCTCCACTGATGGACACCTGTCACAATGGCTGCTTGAGTCACTTCTCCTCTAGAGATCAAGTTTTAAATACTACACATTAAGAGTTCAGCTCTGGATGCCGCTGAGCAGCTGTGTTGACAGCACAGATGCCTAACGACCAGCTGGGGGCGCTGTCCTCATACTCAGAAAAATATCTTCACAGGACAATGACCTGGCCTTCAACCCTGACCTCTGACCGAGGCCCGGGGCCAACGTGGGGTCACCGTCTCTCTCTCTCTCGCTCCACCAGACAGGCTGAGAGAGGGCTTGTTCACATGGTGGTGTTAAAAACGAGGTTTGGGGGCTACCTGTGGTGCTTCACACCATCACCCCAAGTTATCAACGTGTTTAATCACCTCTAATCACGTGTCACGTCTGAAGATGGAACAACAGAATGTTCTAGACATCAGCGTTTTAAACAGACAGACAGACGGACAGACGGACAGCTTCCTCCTGTTCTCCCGAACTTCGGATGAGCGTCACATACAGAAGGGTTCTTCAACAGCGTGTGGTCCACGTGATCTGCAGGGACCTTCTAACCACAGTTCCATGTACTCCCGTGGCAGATGTTTTATGTTTTATTTCATTTTATTTTATGTTTCTTTTAATGTTCAGAGATCACCTATGGATCAAAGTAGACCTGGAAAAGAAAGTTTAAGATCTTTCTTGAATGAAGTGCACTTACTTCATACACACTACTGCACATATAATACTTGACATATCACTATACACACAACACATATTACTACATATAGACAGTATATGTACTATATGTTGCATCATTCCTGGTACGTTTAAGTTTATTTGGTGCATAAAACGGATCCAGAGTCAGCTGGCCCTCTTATCCACAGACGAGCAATACGACCACCACCAGAAACGTGACCACGGACATGACTTACTGCGTTCATCCGAGGCCTCACACGTCTTTTTAACCTTCCAAACAAGTTCTCAGAAGCGTCGCTGGCCGGGGTGATGAACAACTCGGCTCTGAAATTTGGGCAGTAAATAACGAGCGTTGTACGATGGCAACACAAAACAAGTCACTTTCAATTCAACAGCGGCCATCTTAGGCGCAGCCACAGCAAACCCCCCAGCAGCCATTTCAGGTCAACCGACTAGGAGACGCCATTGGTAGCTTTCAAAGTTTAACGAAAAGTACGCTAATCGCGTTGTCTATTGATCACCTATTATAAAAGGCGCTTAAAAATCTATAGGTGGTACAGAAACACTTCATCAACCCACTTCCTGCCAGGGAGGTTCACAGCAGGGTCACCGCGGGGTCACTCTCAGGGGGTCGGATAAGGGTCACCAGCGTGAGATCTGAAGTTCACATTGTGCTACGTGGCACTGGAATGGGCCGACTGCTCGCCGGCTTACTTTTAATACTGCTCATTAACAGTCACGAGAGGTCCACAAAGCCAACTCTCCAGGATTATAACGCAGTCCTGGTGCCTCCTGCTCATACCTGGACCCACAGAAATTCACTAGTAGTAGAAAGTTGGTGCCTGAATTAAAGAAAAAAATGAAATAAGCTGCCAGACCAAACACACGTGTGTGTCTATGAAAGTCCGTTTAAGAATTTAAGAAGTGACACGTTCTGACGTATTTACCAGCATGCTTTATACTCACATGGCCGCAGGTTTTTACCCATAATATCACTGAGAGACGGAAACATGGTACTCTGACTAGTACTGTAATTTTTATTCTCAAAATGAGACGAGCTAACAGAAGCCAAACTATTTCAACACAAGTCCAACACCTGACTGACCCTGTTTGCTTTAGTTTTGCACAGAGATTAACATACTTCCTGCCCCAGACGGTCACCACGGGGTCAAACGCAGGTCACGTCAGAGTGAAAGCCAAAGTTCACGCTGTCCTGCATTGTACACGAGTGTTAGAAACCCACCCTGTGGATTTATTTGAGGCGTTCTGGTCCAAAACAACAGCTGCTAATGGGAGAAAAGCTAACAGCTGAAAGCAAACAGTAAAAATCCCGGTGAGAAATCACTGAACCACTGTCACCTTTAACCTGGTGAGAAGACAAAGGCCTGAATGGGACCAAGGAGGGGCTCATAATTATTACTGCTTTACATATAATTAGTACTACTGCTAACAGGTCCCACAGGAAGAAGCGAACAGCAGAGCAGAACATAAAGCAGAACATCGGCCTCTGCGCCCAACTGAGGATCCAGGAGGACAGCCACACTCCACCCCGAGTGACCGCCGACGCCACCATCATCAATGTCACAATCGGTCACTGGATGTGGTCTGCTGCAGAAGCAGACCTCCCTGTGCATGACTTGCCCTGGTTCAAGGGAGATGACCCGGTGCATCGCCAAAGTTCCCCCACAGGGGGCACAACCCCAGGGCCGCTTCACCGAACCTTCTGATGTCCTCCTCGCTCAACCAGAACAACTTGATATCGCGGTTTCTCTCCGTTAGGAGGCCGTAAAACTCTTCCGGGTCGGGACATCTGCACCCCTGTGGATAGCAGAAGCAGCAGCGCACTTGACTGCACCACCTACTCCATCAGGGCCATCTTTTCCGTGGGACTTCTCAGATAAGTTCATTAAACGGCATCTTTATTCACGTTTTCTTTTGGAGCCTACATGTAAAAAAAACACACCAACAAACAAACGAAAGAGAAGGGAAGGCCACGTCATCCAAGGTAAAGCAAGGAAAGGAAAGAAGGGGGGGGCGACACCACCACCCTACATATCACCATTCAGTTACCGCCTGAATTTAGAGCAACAGAAACAACAAAAGGCAAAAAAGAGGAGGAAATCTTGTGCATCAGAGCACAAAATCCAAAGCAAAACATTTACATACACATTATATACACATTATATACCATTTATATACACATTATATACCATTTATATACACATCAAGCCATGGTATTGTCTGTTTGTCTTGCAGTCCGTTAAACCCTTTAGTACAACTGCTGCCAACCTTGGACCTACGTATGTAGTTTAGAACAGGGGGCCATATCTTACAAAATACATTTACCTTACACTTAGCTGTGTAAGTCAAGTATTCACCAGGTATGAGCTCGATATCACCTCATGCCAGCCTGCTACTGCAGGAGGCTGGTGATCATCCAGTTCAACAAGGCGCTCTCTCTTGCACGGAAAGGAAGAACATGTAAAAGCCTGTTTGAGTAATTTTGGAGTAGTTTTGGAATAGTTTTGGAGTAATTTTGGAGTAGTTTTGAAATAGTTTTGGAGTAGTTTTGGCGTAGTTTTGGCGTAGTTTTGGAGTAATTTTGGAGTAGTTTTGGAGTAGTTTTGGGGTAGTTTTGGAGTAATTTTGGAGTAGTTTTGGAGTAGTTTTGGAGTAGTTTTGGAGTAGTTTTGGAGTAATTTTGGAGTAGTTTTGGAGTAATTTTGGAGTAGTTTTGGAGTAGTTTTGGAGTAATTTTGGAGTAATTATGGAGTAATTTTGGAGTAGTTGCATCTCTTTATTAATTTTGCAGGAGAAGTTCTCTTAAAAATCCACATGGAGGACAACCTCCTCTTCTCTCAGGCTTTCTTTTAAGGCCCTGTACTCCTTTGGCTTGGTGCGACCCGTTGTGATGGTGTTTGGCTCGGCTGTCGGGCTTCTGGTGGAGCAGGTTCAACAGTCCAGCACACGTTCCAGTTCCTGCTGCTGTGATAAAACTCACGCAGGTCTTGTGCCGTTCGGACACAGGTTTTCTTATCCGGTGATGCCAGGTCAGTGTTCTCCGCCCAGGATGTCGCAGCTTCTACGTCACTGGAGCAGCATTTTGCAGACCCGGTACATGCATGGATTGTTGTCTGGACTGCACACAATTGAGAACAGCAGCTGAGAAACGCCAGCAGTTTCCAGAAGAACTTTCTGCTGTTGGTTTTCAGTCAACAGCTCGACGTTCTCGTGGCCCGAGCAGGCACAAGCGTTGCCGTCTGACACTTCGGGCTGTGTTACAAAGAAAGGACAATACTGAACATGCTGTAAGACAGCCTGTGGGACCTCTGCATCTCAGAATTACACTGATGGAGGTCAGCCTAGGGTTTACCTAACACACACCTCCGTTGTTTGTTTTTTGTGACTGCATCCTCTCCCCCTGAGAGGATGCAGTCCTCTCATCTCGACAAAGGAATTCAACAACGCTCTTTTCTCTGGATGGCCAATGTCTTTGCAGTCCTTGATATGTAGATTTTGCTTTTTGTTTCTTTCCGTGCACTTTCGTAACTCTTTCGGCAGCTTCCGTTTCTCTTTTCATTTTGTGCATTTCGCTGCGTAACTTTCCTTTCTCTACTTGCCAGTTCCTCCTACTGCCGGCTCCTGTATGTGGTGCTGAGGAGGCTCAGGGCCCTGTACATCCACACTGACAATACTCTCTGTGTCTGCTGGCAGGGTCAGGTTGAAGCTGTGCTGGGAGGTCTACGGGACTGTCCGTTGACTCTGGTGTGAAACTCAAGAGTTCCTCCACAGGCATTTCCGTTTCCCTTTGCTTTCTCTGGCCTCTCTTTTTCCTTTTCTGTTCTGGACAGCTGGCTGATGGGGGGGGGGGATGCAATTTTTCTCTCTTTTCCCAGTAAATAATATATGATCCATCCTTCCGTCCATTATCTGAAGCGTTTGTCCTGCTCTCAGGGGTCACGGGGATGCTGCAGCCTAATATATAAAATATAATAAATACACCGGCATATTCCCATTTAAAACTCTGGAAGGCCCGACCACTGACTCCCAAATAAATGTCATCCAAACCTGCATTATAGCTGTGTAAGATGTGTTACCTCTTTAGTTTATTTCATTGCAAGATAGGTTTCTCTTGCAACCAGATCATTGTGATGTGCTCCCCGTGTCTTTTCTTTACTTGGTGGCGGCATTTAAAAATCATTAAAAATTATAATCACGAAAAATGTTTGAAAGTGTGTGACATCTTTTAACTTAAAACTAATAAACGTTTTAGAAATATACCAAGGCGGTCATTTTGACTGTTTTGAATTTCCAAAGTTTAATCATTTTGTGGAAAAAAGAGACAGACCTGCCGCTGCCTGAATGCTGCTGAAACTGCATATATTTACATTAAAATGAGTTTCAGATCAATTGCACAGAAAGAGCTATGATAAAGATCTACCTAAAACCACCATGAGCGGTCAAAATGACCGCACGTAATTTGTGTGTGATGGTGCGCGTCATGTCAGTATTTATGACGTGTGTTGGTCACGTCATTTCCTTCGTGAACTTCTGTCCTAGAAACACACTAGAGATCCTCCAGTGCCCAGAAATAGTCTAAACTTGATGTTTTGATGATGTCCAACATGTCTGGTTACAGACGCCGATACAGAAGCACCGCGGCTACCACCGAGGCCTTGCAGTATTTACAGGCGTTGGACAGCCGCCATTTTAAATTGTTTGAAAAACAGTATTAAAGTTGTTAAAATGTTAATTTTGGTGTCAGTTAGTTTCATAACAGACATACTAACATATGTAATGCATTAATATCTCAGCTGGGCATTTATCTTGACACAATATAGAGTTTGAAACCCGTCGGTGGTGGTGGTTTCAGGTAGGAGTGGAATCCCGGTGGTTCTAGTGTTAAGTCACTATTTCGCATAGCGACATTTCTTGCAGTTGCACCACCTGACTTTTGCAACTCAATTCAAATTAAACAGGCTTCTACCCGAACGCCTGTATTAGCGTTTACCTTGGCTATGGAGGTCATACATGTACATTTTAAATAGAACAAAGAGTTTTGTGATAAGAAAACATTCTGCTAGTTTTACAGCGGTTGCACCACCCGACAGGGAGCGTGCACCATCCTACCGATGAGTTGAGCGAACTGCAAACCTTTCCACTCAGCCGTCAGCGTCAGCCGGGGTAAACCTTACAACATTTCTCCAAAGATCAAGCTGGAAAACTGAGAACAAACTCTTTAAGTTTCCAACTGCACCAAAAGTAAAAGAGGCGCACTTTAAAACTCCTCATGGAACAGATCCTTCTGGAGGGTTTCTCGACTCACTTCACGGGACATTCCGCAGCCAACCCGCAAGTTAATAATAAATGGTGGAAACGAACTCCAGGCCCTGTGACCGACACTACAGTCACTCCGGTAACATCATAACCCTCCCCTGCATGTTCAGATTGTATTAATTAGACTTTAATTAACTACGATTCAAAGAAAATTGAAAATGAATAGACAGCAATGGCCCAACTAGCCATTAGCTCCATCGGCTAAGAATGATATCTATACTGACTGGACACAGTAGGGGGCACTGTTGGGTGTAATTTCATCACAAATTGCCAAAATTATGATAATTAAAAAAGTGGTCTTTACAATTTGATTGATTTGATATAATAATTTCATGTGTGTGTGTGTGTGTGTGTGTGTGTGTGTGTGTGTGTGTGTGTGTGTGTTGGCCCTGTGATGGCCTGGCGGCCTGTCCAGGGGGTCTCGCTACCTGCCACCCAATCCCTGCCGGGACAGGCTCCAGCATTTGGGTGGTGGATGGACGGATCTGGGTCGGACGGTAACAACTGCTCATGCTGCAGTGAACACAGCGAAACAACACAACGTGTGTTTTGTGAATGTCGGTTTGCTGCTGCCTTTTGGGAAGATCTGCGTTCCCGCCTGTTTCCTTGACAATGTCTCTGAACTGAAAGAAGAGGACGGGATTTGCTGGTACGCTTGTGAAAGACGGAACACGTGATTTGGAAATTAACACAATTATTATTCTTGGAAAGTTCTTTTCACACAAGAGCAGGTTCCTGAAAACGCAGCCAAGCCTCCGCCCGTCATGGTGAACTGCGTCATCATTTCTCATCACCGAGGTTACTGTAGAAGAAGAACGCTGTGGAACTCTGACTGGACAGAAGAACTTGGACTAGTAGGGAACCCTGGTGGGACTCCCCCCTCCCTCTCCTTTATGTCTTTAAGTTCATGTTCTTTACTTTTATTTCCCCCCTTTCTTTTGTTTTATGTGTCGTACGTAGAATTTAAACACGTCAATTTAAAAAAAAATGTTACTTGGGGTCCTCTTGATGATGCAACATCCTGTTTACGTTACTCCCTTTCCACTTCACAATAAAAGTCTCGTGTTTATGGCTGCACCACCTTGACATTCGAGGACGGACAACAGCTTTTCAGTGACCTCAACAGCTTTAACACTACTGGCTTTAGTAAAATGTGGTTCATTTGAAAGGTTTCAAACATAAAATCATGCCACAGTATTTTATTTTGAATTTATTATCATTAAAATGCCATTTTAATAGCTCTCGTAGTCGGTTCATTTGCAGCGCCGGACATCTGGGGGTTTGAGAGGCCACAACATAAGATAATATATATTGTTTAAATGTGGTGAAAATGTATACAAACCAAAGAGGTGTTACACAATAAGAGATTCATTTTCTTTTAAGGGAAAAATGCCCTTGGACACAACAAATACACAAGTCATGTCACTGACCCTCCCACAGGAAGTAAGAAAACATCCAGGAACAGTTTCGGTTCGTTTTTGTGATTTGAACAAACACACTTTTAACCCCAGACCCCACACACACACACACACACACACACACACACACACACACACACACACGACATTCAACACAAGGCTTCAGGTTTTAACGTATGAGCGGCATGTTTCTTTATGTTGTTTTTAAAGTCGTTTCCTTCCTGCGGCCGACTGCTCACTGATCACATGACCCCTCTCAGGGACACAAACTGTGGCTTGTTCTCCGCCGCCGTCTCCATTCTCACAAAGGTCCGAGGGAGATGGGACATGTGGTAGCCTGTGTGTGTGTGTGTGGGGGGGGGGGCATGGGGACGAATTGGCTGGTGTCCTTTCTGGAGGGATCAGAGCAGCTTTAACCGGAGGTTGGCGTCAGAAACGGATTGGACCAGAGTTCACATTGCCCCGTGTCCAGCCCTCGCGTGGACACGGGGCAAATGCTGTGGCATTTTGGTGGGGTGGATAGGGTGCAGATGTCTCGTGTCTAATCCTATACTTGGTTAACAGTGCCTGGAAGTCTCGGCTTGTAATCTCAGTGCCATTATCTGAAGGGATACACTTGACTCCTCCATAAGGTGCTATGCCTGCTAAGAACCTTTCTGGGGCTTGTACTGGGTCACTCTTGGACCTTAGGAAATACACCAACACGGTACCTGAGTAGTCGCCTGTAAAAGACTGTGCATATCTGTACCCTTCTACGCTCGGTGTTGGCGTGGGACCAGCTAAGTCAGTGTGGACTAGCTCTACGGGTTTCTTAGCCTTTCTGTCCGGCTTCTTATTTCCCATCTGGGTGAATTTGCCCTGTGTACACACTTCACACAACTGATCTGGTCTGACTCACTTCCTTTTATCTCCATACCTTTCACTACACCTTGTAACTTTTGTACATCTTCGTAGTTACAACGACCCAAAATGTCATGCCAAGTTTGCATGTCGTGACACCCTTTACATTGGTCAACACTCTCCTCAGCAGTTGGCAAGTAATACAAATTTCACTTCCGTGGATGTCAAACCTGCCACCGTCCTTGGTAACCATGCAAGTGTCCCCTTTCTTGAAAGTGATCGTCGCCCCTCCGTTTGTTGGTCTTGCCACCGAAAACATGTCATGTGGGTATGAAGGCATGTACAGTATATCCCGTAGCTGTGCTCTGAGCTGTCGTCCGGCGCTGTCTAGTAGACATATCATCACCGTCCCTCTTCGTTGTGCTATTCCACTGCACTTGGTGCCATCGGCTAACTCCACTGAATGGGTCTCAGGCTGGAATGAGGTGTCGAAGCTTTTAAACTTTCCGATGTCGTTCACGATGTGGGATGTTGCTCCTGCATCCACCATGATGCCTTTCATCTTCACGTTGTCTGGTGGTCTCTCGTTCTTGGTGTGCTTGGCCTTGAAGAGATGGTCTTGGTCGCCATTTTGTTCCTCCATGACTTCTCTGACACCATCTTGTTCCCCCTTTTCCTTGCACAGGGATTCCTGGTGTGTATTATTTTTACAGTAACTGCACCACACTTTTTGATAACATTTTCTTGCCTTTTGCCCTTTTATTCCACACTTGCAACACGTCACGTTGGCATCTTCATCTCTTCTGTTGCTAGCGTGCGTCTTGGTGGGGCCTCGGCCTTGCCTTGCACGTCTTCATCAAATTATCGGTAGATCTTGCCGTGTTCATTTTCTCTGCCCCTTCATAGGCCCGTAGTCTTCTGTTAAAGTCTGCGAACATAACGTTATCTTCGTTTTGTGTTATGTGGACGTCTAGCGGCTTAAAAGAGTCTGGTAGCCCGCCTAGTATCATGATGGAGTATCAGTCCATCACTCATGGTCTTGCCTGCATCTCTCAGAGCCGTAATGAGGTTCTCCGCCCTTATTATGTAGTCGGTAACACTCTCGTGGTCCGCCATGTGAAGCTTGGTCAACGACGTGTATACATGTATTATCGGCGGCTTGCTTTTCCCACCATAATGTTCTTCCAGTATTCTCAGAGCCTTCCTGCCATCATCAGCGGCTTCGTGTCTTATCAGCGATAGGCTTTTATCATCTATCAGTCTTATTAGCTCAGCATAGCAGTCAGCATTCTTCCTCCTGTCTTCAGCTAACTCTTCTTCACTAGCGCCGGTGGGCTCATGTAGAATAGTCTCTTTCAGCTTCAGAGTATGTAAGCAGCCTAGGAATCTTGTTTCCCAAAGTTCCTACTTATCTTCGGCTCTGTCGAACAAAAGCTGCGGTGCCAAGACTCCTGGTGCTCTGCTTGCCATTTTGCTAACGCGCTAATTTTACCGCGGCCTACTAGCTTGCTATACTTTTTCTTTGCTAAGCTAGCTTGTTAGCTTCGTTGGCTAATTCATAATACGTCGCGTAAAACTTCTTCCGAGAATATAAACACGGATTAAGAAACTCTGTGATATAAACGCTCACTTATCGCCCAGCTGGTCCACGTAGCCTGTAGAGGTTCCGTGTAATACTTGGCGTTAAACTTCTTCTGGAATGCTAGCTCTAGTCCAACTCTGCCTGGGCCCATAACCTGTTGAGCTGGGGGGCGCAATCTTCTTCTTGGCGTATGGAGGATAAGCAAAGCTTGACTGTTTTCCCTTTAGCCTTTAACGTTAGGCATATCTATTCAGGCAAACACAGCAGGTCTTAGCTCTCTACTACCGACTCTTAGGACACACACTGTCGCACACTGAGAACGTGGTGACGTCACATCCGAATGTACCGTAATACAATGAGTAAGGGCGCCATCAAATAACAACACTTAACATCTGTCCTAGAAACACACTAGCGTCCTCCAGTGGAGAGAAATGGTCTAAACTTGATTTCTGATGATGTCCAACATGTCTGATTACAGACGCACCATGACTACCACCGAGGTATTGCAGTATTTACAGGCGTTGGACGGCGGCCATTTTAAATTATTTGAAAAATAGTATTAAAGTTGTTAAAATGTTAATTTTGGTGTCAGTTTCTTAACAGACATACTAACACATGCAATGCATTAATATCTCAACTGGGTATTTATCTTGACAGAATATAGAGTTTAAAAACCACGGCGGTTTTGTCGTTGACAGTAGTTTTTAAGTTCCTGTCGTCCTTTGGGACCGTTTCAATATTTATTTTCAGTTCTTTCTTTACATTTCACGTTTTATAGGCCTTGTTACGTTTGTTAGATGAGCAGTATGTGTTTTCTGTTTTGTTTTTCAGGTAACAGTTTCACTTTTTTTTATTTTGCTATTCAAGTTCCACCATGTCTCTCTGAAGTTTAATCCCTCCATCCATTATCCAGACTGCTTATCCTGCTCTCAGGGTCGTGAGGATTCTGGAGCCTATCCCAGCAGTCCTTAGGTGGCAGGCGGGGAGACACCCTGGACACCCTGGACAGGCTAACAGGCCATCACAGGACCCCCCCCCCCCCCCACACACACACACACACACACACACACATTTACACCTAGGGACAATTCAGTACGGACGAGTCACCTGACCTACATGTCTGGACTGTGGGAGGAAACCGGAGCCCCCGGAGGAAACCCACGCAGACACGGGAGAACATGCAAACTCCACACAGAGGACGACCCGGGACGACCCACAAGGTTGGACTACCCCGGGGCTCAAACCCAGGACCTTCCTGCTGTGAGGCGACCACACTCACAATAATAATAATAATTATTATTATTATTATTATTATTATAAATAAATAAATAATTATATTTATTTCTAGATAAATATTAAATTATTTAGGTTAATATGAATAAATAAAAAGGAATAATAATAATAATAAAAACGTCACGTAAAAAAATAATAAAAACATGTAAAATGAAATAAAAATTATAACACTGTACAATCTACTTATTTATATGCACTAATAATAATTTCATGCATTTACAAAAATAGATCAAAACCTAGATGAGAGAAAACTTTGACACGTTTAAATAAACTAATCTTCGGGCTGCACGGTGGTCCAGTGGTCAGCACTGCTGCCTCACAGCAAGAAGGTCCTGAGTTTTAACCCCAGGCCATCCCAGGTCCTTTCTGTCTGGAGTTTGCATGTTCTCCCTGTGTCTGCATGGGTTTCCTCCCCCAATAAAAAAGACATGCATGTGAGGGTTAATATCCTGTCTGTGCCCCTGAGCAAGGCAGTGCAAAGAAGAACTGGAGTTGGTCCCCAGCTGCTGCAGCAGAGAAGGAATTTCATTGTAAGAACACAATGTCAAAAAAAGTGGCTTTCTCTCCTCTCTTCTTGTTCTTCTGCCTGAAGCAGGTCAGGGTAATGCAGAGTTCAACTGCAGGTCAAGCCGGGGTCATGCTAAGGTCAGGTGATTCCACTGTCAACATGGACACCATCCATGGTGTTAAAAGGTAACATGCAGAGGTTTAGTAAAAATAAACAATATGAATCTAAACTAATATGAGGTGATATTATTAAGGAATATTAAATAAACCTGTTAAAGTTAACACGTGGTATCTGGTAAAGACGGGACCTGGACGGAGTGTAAAACACCCTGTGGACTGCAGCGTCACTGTGACGGAGGCGACAGTACACTACAACCACCAAGGCGGTCGTTTTGACCGTTTTGGACTTTCAAAGCTTAACAACTTCGTGAAAAAAAGATGCAGACCTGCCGCTCCCTGAATGCTCCTAAAACTACAAATATTTACATTGAAATCAGTTTTAGAATCAATTGCACAAAAAAGTTGTGATAAGATCTACCTAAAACGACCATGAGAGGTCAAAATGAGAGAGAGAGACAGAGAGAGAGACTATGAGAGAGAGAGAGAGAGAGAGAGAGAGAGAGAGAGAGAGAGAGAGAGAGAGAGAGAGAGAGAGAGAGAGAGAGAGACTAGGAGACACAGAGACCTTTGACCTTTAACCAAGCCTTTAATGTTCCAATTCTTCAGTCACATCAAGATAACATCAACACAAAAACTCATATACATAGTGGAAAAACACAACAATCGCCATACACAGTAAAAACAAAGGATACACCTTCCCCCTATTTCCCCTTTTTTCAAAGATTAAGAATAAGCACTTGGTCTTCCACTGTGCACAGCACATCCCCATGTCCCCACATAGAAATAAATCCTTCTAGGTTTGAACTAAGGTTGAAGAACATGAACTCTATTTTCAGCCGAGCAGCCACTAGACCCCTGAACATGAGCATGGCGTCTGTGGACCCTGTGCCTTTCATCTTGTTCCTTCTGCTAAGCCAAATGCTCATTTTCGCCTGTCCTATCAAAAAATTAACCAAGGTGATACGTCTGCACTGTGCTGCCATGTACCTCGGACCAAAGACAAACAGGCTGTCCGCAAGAACCTCTCCTAAACCTCTGAGCCACCGCTGCAGTACAGAGAAAAGAGGGCCCAACCTGGGACATCTAAGCCATAAGTGCTGTAGGGTTTCCTCATCATTGCAGAAAGAGCATTGACTCCCTACCCTAGGATCAAAGTGTGCCACATGTCTGTTCGTAGCCACAGCCCCGTGTACCACCCTCCACTGTAGATCCGCAGTGCGTTTCTCAATGGGGGGTTTGTACAAGGACCTCCAGCTGCCCCTGGGGGATGAGCCTGGTGCCAACAAACTCAACCACCTCGACTCCTGCACGCCGGCTAGTGATGTTCTGTTGAGAACCTTTACAGTGACTGCGTACAAGGCCTTCTGTGACGTGCTTGAGAGGTCATGTAGTTCCGGCGTTTTAAAGGACAGAATGGCCCCCTTCACTTCTTCCTGCTCTTCCACTGCAGCACGGACTGACAAAGATGGAAAGACAGGCAGCATAGCTGGCTGATCCTCTCCACACTCTGCTCCTAGTACCTCCCTGAAGAAGCCAGGAAGTGCACTGATCACTTCTCCCAACAATCTCTCCATCAAACGAAGAGATTTAAAGCCAGTCTCTTGGCTCAAAATGCCCGCCGTCTTCCACTGTCCTCCTGATCTGAGACACGCTAATTTCGTAAGTCCAGCTCTTATGAGGGATCTCTGCACACTTGCCGAGCTGAGCATCCTGCAGTGTATCAGTGGGTTATGGAACAGTGGCTCCTCCCCGACACTGCCATAGAGCTGGGAGTAGTCCCTGTTGGTGCGCAAGACCGTTCTCCAAGCGCGGAGAACAGATTGATAGAAGGGTGTTGTCGTGAAATCCATGCCAGCCAGGTCCAGAAAGAACAGGTGTTTGTCATAGTTCAGGTTCATGACCCTCCGAAGCAACACAGACGCCGTTCCACTCCAAAGTCGCTGGTCATGGTATAAAAGGCGCTGCACAGTTTGAAGGCGAAAGGCCATGATGCGACTGCGGAGGTCAATCAGGCCCTGGCCTCCTTCCAGCATTGGTAGGAACAGCACAGCAGACTTGGTCCAGTGAAAGCCTCCCCAGAAGAAGTCCACTAGCGTCTTCTGTACTTCCCGTATGAGCGTGTCCGGAGGTTCTAAAACTGTAAACCGGTGCCAGAACATCGAGGCAATCAAGTTGTTAACAATCAAGACCCTCCCCCTATAGGACAACTGAGGCTGGATCCAAGTCCACCTAGACAATCGGGCACTGACCTTCTCGGTTAAACCCTCCCAGTTTTTGCTCAGGAAGCGGTCACTGCCTAGAAAGACACCTAGGCATTTTATCCCGTCTGTATTCCACTGCAGCCCCGCTGGTAATGTCGGCTTTTCTCTATTGTTCCACTCCCCCAGCAAGAGGCCCTCGGATTTTGACCAATTAACCTTTGCAGAGGAAGCTTGTTCGTATAAGGCCAATTTCTGTTTGAGAAAATGTACATCGTTTTGGGTTGTTATGAAAACCGTGACATCATCAGCGTATGCTGATAAGCTAACTGCAGTGGTGATCTTCCCTGAAAAGGTTAGCCCTGGGAGCCCCTGCCTGAGCTGAAATAAAAGTGGTTCAATGGCCAGGGAGTACAGCATCCCAGATAAGGGACAACCCTGTCTGATACCCCTCCTAACAGAGACAGGTCGGCTGAGTCCACCTCCTACCTTCAACAGAACACTGGCGCCAGAATACAACAACTTGATCCAGTTAACAAATTTATCCCCAAAACCAAAACCTTTAAGTGTTTGGAACAGATAGCAATGATCTATCCTGTCAAAAGCCTTCTCTTGATCTAAGGAAAGCAGGCCAACATCCAGCTCCTGGAGCTTAGATATGGCAATAATGTCACGTATCAAAAAAAGATTATCCTTAATTGTACGGTCAGGAACACAGTACGTCTGGCTGTAATGTACAACCGTGTCCATACACTGTTTGAGTCTATTCGAAAAGCATTTTGCAATGATCTTATAGTCAGTACACAACAATGAAACTGGCCTCCAGTTTTTTAGTAGGCCAAGATCTCCCTTTTTTGGTAGCAGTGTCAGGACAGCCCGTCTACAACTCAAAGGTAGAGTTCCAGAGTTCAAACATTCTCTAAAAACATCGTGTAAGTCTCGTCCAATTTGGGTCCAAAACGTCTTGTAGAACTCTGAAGGAAGTCCATCAACTCCAGAGGCTTTGCCACAGCTGAGCTGCTGAACCGCCGCAGACATCTCATCAAAGGAGACGGGGGACTCCAGCGAAGTCACCTGTGTTTCACCCAGCTGAGGCAGTCCCTCCAGTATCTTCCCCACACAGCCAGAGTCACAGGTCTCCGCACTGAACAGGCTGCTGTAGAAGTCTATGGCCAACTTCCTCATCTCTGATGGATCAGTTGTTGTTGCCCCACTGGGAAGTTTGAGGTGCATCATCACATTATTCTTTCTAATTTTCTTCTCGAGTTTAAAGAAAAAAGAAGTTGGAGCATCTATGTCTTTGATGGTGGCAAGTCGGGTCCTGATTAAAGCGCCCTTTGCCCTCTCATGTAGGAACCTACCTAAAGCCTTCCTCCTACTTTCCAAAGTGCTGCTGTCACCATCATGTCCAATAATTACCTCGCCTTCTAATATCCTAATTTCTCTCTCTAATTCATCAAGACAAAGTTTCTCCACACCGAGAGTGTGTTGTTTGTATTGCTGACAGAAAATCCTAATTTGTGTTTTTCCTACCTCCCACCATCGAGCTAAGCTCTCAAAATCCTTCTTCCTCAGCCCCCAATGACTCCAGAAGTCAGAGAAGAACTGACAGAAGGCTTTATCCTGCGTTAGCCGCACATCGAAGTGCCAGTGGGAACAGTGTCGAAATTGAACTTGTAAAGAAAAATCTGCCACTACTAAATGGTGATCTGAAAATCCCACAGGTGATATCGTGGACTTAATCAACCTGTTGTTGTATGTCTGATTGAGGTAAATCCTGTCCAACCTGGCTGCCCTCACACTACCCTCCGCAGCTTTTACCCATGTGTACTGCCTAACTGTTGGATTAAGTGTCCTCCAAACATCCGTAAGGTCGTTTTCTGCAACCACAGTGGACAGAAAAGAAGCTGACGGTGGATGGGGCTCTTCTGAGTTTCTGTCAACTGTAGGGTGTGTAGTGCAATTCCAGTCTCCTCCCACCACTATGATTGAGCCACTATTAAATTGTTTGAGTTTATCCCTCAGTTTGCTAAACAATCTCAAGCGACCAGTGCCTGTATTATAAGCATATACATTTATAAACACAAAGGGTATTTCTTGGATTGTTGCCTGAACTACCTGGATCCTGCCCTGCTCCACTTCACATGTCAAAACATTTGTCAAAAGGAGGCGCTGCGAAAAGAGAACAGCTACACCTGCACTAAAGTTGGTACCATGGCTCAAAAAAGCCTGGCCTGCCCAACTCATTCCCCACTCTATCTCGTTGTCTGCGTAGCTGTGTGTTTCCTGTAGGAAGAGCACATCTATGTTCTTAGCTCTAATCAGCTCAGCTACCACACCTCGCTTAACTCTATCCCGTCCTCCGTTAATATTTAGACTCCCTACTCGCAAACCGTCCATTAAAAGAAGAGAGAAAAGGAAGGATAAGACAGTGAAACCTTTCCAAGAGAGAAAAACCACCTTTTGTGTGTCACATATATATTTCAGTTTTGTACATGTAAAGAAACCTTCCCTCGCTTTTCTTTCCTGAGTTTCGTCAGAATCTTCTTCAGACGAAACCTCTTCTGCTTACTGAGCTCTTCATATCCAGCTGTTTTTCTAATTTTCATAACAGAACTAACAAACCTGTCCACATCCGAGAAGAAATCTGTTACATCTACAGACTGTCTGCCATAGGTTTCGTCAAGGAAATCATTAATCTCTTTCAATGAGTATGACTGCTGATCATCTTGCGACACAATATCAGCAAACTGAGATAGGCTATCATCCTCTAACATGTCCTCATCTTCATTTCCAGCGTTTTCACAGTGTGACTCACCTGCAGGAACCTGACTCTCAGCCTCGGCTGGGTGACTGTCTCCCGCTGGTTCTGTCTGTCCTTCGTCTCTGCTTACATC